>NW_011348961.1:0-6618 GCF_000735185.1 Notothenia coriiceps | reverse complement strand
TGCATTTCCTGGAGACTTATCCTAACCTTAACCATAACCAACACATGCCTAACCCTAACCCTAACCAAGTCTTCACCCTAACATTAATGATTCCACTTATGGGGACCTCCATTATGTCCCCATAAGGGAGGCGAGTCCCCACACGTGACTGTGTAAACAGATTTAGGTCCCCACAAGGATAGTAATTCTAGGACACACACACACACACACACACACACACACACACACACACACAGACTTCACGTTCTTGCAGAGCGTTATATGCGAGCATGTGTTAATTTATGTAAATATGTACCTGCATATGAATGTAATTTTTACTTTAAATTAAGGCTGCATAATCACAGGAGTTTAGTACAGTAACTATGTAGAAACAGCTGTGCCAATTAACCTATTTAAATAAATACAAATAATAATAATTAATAATTGTTTGAATAAATATCCTCATGTATTTATTTTTTTATTGCACATGTATGTTTTTAAATATAATTTTTCAAATGTATTGTATTTTATTGCACATTCTACTTGTTTGAATATGTCAACATCAATATGTAAACATTTATTTTTAAAAATGTTAAGGCTAATTCTTACATATTATTTTAATACTAGTATTTAATTCAGCATTTTTTTCAACAAATCTTTTTCGATGTTTTTATTAATTTATTGAATTTATTCTTTTTTAAATAAATATACAAATATATAAATGGAAAATTACTTAAATTCTGTTGCAACATATTTTTGAGGCTTTGAGTGCATTCACATAAAAAAATAAACACACAGCTCAAATTCCTGCTTTATCTGTTTGGCCTCGGGGTTAAAAATGAAGACGAAGAGACGGACAGAATAATGAAAATAAAAAATGGTGTGAGGAACAGCAGAGTATTTCAGACGTGTAGAGACGCAGGTTTTAACTTGTCTTCTGACGTCTGTTTGTGCAAAATCTGTCCAGAACCCCCCCCCCCTCGTCTTTCTTCATGAAACAACAAACCGTGCAAAGCAGCTGATTGTGATCGCAGGCTGTAAACTCGAATCAGGAAACCAATCAGCGTCTTTAAGAGGAAATGGGGACCTTAATCAGAGAGATGCATTTCTTAACGCCTCAAATCTCCATTTCACATGATAATTATCATAAACGTTTGTTTCGCGCTTTTCCTGCAAAAAAAACTGCTTTACAATAACGGAAAAACAGACTGAATGAACATTAAATACGAGATATGTTTTCATTAACGGGAAATAAGATAAAACCCACTTTAAATAATAGTGAAATAAGACGTTAATCATAATAAGGTGAAAATATGTCCGCAGTGGATAAATGACAAAAAGGGTTAAACAAACAAACGAATGAAACAAAAAGTGAAAATATATATAAATATATACACACATACAGTATGAGGGGTTGTATTTTTACTTAAAAAAAATAAATCCTTGCCTCTTCCTTAGAAACGGGGATCAGACTTCCTTGGTATTTATTAGTCGTTGCGTTTCGAAGGAGAAAATGTCTGTCATCAGTTTTTACTGTTCAGAAAAACCTGCTCTTCCAACTCTGAGAAAAAACCCTCAATTCCACATAAAGCCTGCCAGTTCAATTCCAGCTGTGTGTGTGTGTGTGTGTGTGTGTGTGTGTGTGTGTGTGTGTGTGTGTGTGTGTGTGTGTGTGTGTGTGTGTGTGGTGTAACATAAACACACTACTTCCTGTTAGGTTTTTTCTTTATTTACATGTCTGAGCAAAATCTGTATATTTGTATTGCACATACTTCTTATGTTTACATGCAGATTTTTCGAATTTTACTTTAACTTATTATATTTAAAAAATATGTTTTTGTTTTGTTTGTTTTTTCTCCATGTATATTGTATATTTTGTTATTTGTCTCTACTTCTAAATTCTCCTTATTGTCTTCTGTGTATATGTACTTGTATGCACTTGTCTTGTAAATAAAAATAACTAAAATAAAAACGTCTACATTATTCCCCCTCTGCTCTTTCCCCTGCAGGCGGTTTTGACATCGACATCAAAGGCTGGGGGGGTGAAGACGTGCACCTGTACAGGAAGTACCTGCACAGTAACCTTCTGGTGGTTCGAGCCCCGTCCCGAGGTCTTTTCCACCTGTGGCACGAGAAACACTGCGCCGACGAACTGCCGCCCGATCAATATCGCATGTGCATGCAATCAAAAGCCATGAACGAGGCGTCGCACGGCCAATTGGGGATGCTCTTCTTCCGGCAGGAGATCGAAGCGCACCTCCGTAAACAGAAAAAACCCAAAAAGACATGAGGATGGAGAAAATGGCTGGATTATTGATCACCGAAATGACTGCAAAACGTTGAAATAACGAATAATGAATTCAACTGATCTGAACTGTATCAGGTTTTTAAAAGGAATGGTTAATTGACATCTTGGAAAATATAGCTTCTTGCTGAAAGTTAGCTAATAAGATAACTATCTTGTGTCTGAAGGCTACATATTGAGCTACAGCTAGCATGCAATTAGCTTAGCATAAAGACTTTTACATCTCTAATCCGAAAACAAAAAGGGTAAAAATGGCAAATAGTTGTTGGACAATTTCTGAGAGTGAGATAAGGTTCACTCTTATGTCTGTATGCTAAAAAGTGAGCTATAGTTAGCGGGTCATTAGCTTAGCATAAATAATATTACATCTCTCTGTAGGATAAGATTCACTCTAATGTCCGAACTCTACACATTGAGTTAGAGTTAGCTTAGCATAAAGACAGCGGGAACCAGCTAGCTTGCAAAAAGCTACACACACAAATTGAAGTGTAGAAATAACACTTTCTTATTTTTCTATGGTTGTTTGCTGGGTACCTATAGTTATTGTTAGACCTATTGCTAGCAGGTTATTAGCATAGCATATTCTAATTTCTGGATGCTAAATATAGACCTAGAGTTAGCAGGTAATTAGCTTAGCTTAGCATAAAAGCATGAAACATGCGGTCAGCGCTAGGTAAAAGCGAAGTGTAAATATCACACATTTTGAGAGTGAGATATACACCAGTATGAAGTCTGTACGCTAAATATAGAGCTAGAGCGAGCTAGTATTTAGCTTAGCTTAGCATAAAGACTAAAAACAGGGAAATAGCTGGCCTGAAAAAGCTGCATACATTATATATATTTTGTTTGATTTTGGGAAAACACAGTTAGTTGTTTTCCCTCTGATTCCAGTCTTTACGCTAAGCTAAGCTAACTAACTCTCGCTTTAGCTTCATATCTAGGTCATCTAACTCTCCACAAGAAAGCAAATCTTTCCCAAAATGTCAAACGATTCTTTCATCGTAAAAAATGTGAACACTTTCTTTTTACCTTTCAAAGACTTGGAGCACTTGAAAAGACAACAAAAACATTCAGATGAATAAAAAAAAGACTTGAGGAATTCGTCGACGCAACTGGAGTCGGACATTGTTAATTTCCTGTCTGAAAACATCTGTAATTTAATGTTTGATTTGTATTTTCCTCTGTAGCTCCAACACATGTACATGCTGTTTTCTGTCTGACTCTGAACTATGTGCCTTGTGTGAAAAAAACCTGCATTTTTTTACTTGTAGGGAAACAGTGCCACCTACTGGACTGAAAATGAGCAACACGTCTGCATTAAAAACAATGAAGGACTTGCCTTTAATGGCTTTGTAAAACATATTTTTATAAATTATTAATTCCTTTTTATTTATGTTTGTTCTTATTTGTAAATGCCACCATGTATTAGGAGTATTATTGGATGCAGACCGTATTCTGTGTCGGTCTAAAAACATGCATTTGCCAGTCAAATCTAAAAATGTCTCAATAAGCCTTTGAACTATCACACGTATGTTTTAAAGCCCAATAAATATGTAAAATAGGTTTATTTTTAAAAGGTTTAATTTAAAAAATGTTTGACTTATTTGTGGTTTTTGTCACATTTTCTGGTTGCATAATGGATATATTAAGATAAAGGGTTATTGACTGGCAGGGTAACGACGCTGACGATGGCTTAAAAAGTCAGAATTGATCTTTTGTCAATTAAACGTGTTTTGCAGTCGCAGAAACTGGAGATGTTTTAAAAATATATCTGCCTCTTTTGTTCATTTGAATGACTTTGAAATGTAATTTTCGAGTTTAATAAAAACATATTTGCGCATTAAGTGTTATTAATGTGTGTTCAATCCAGCTTTAAGGACGATGTGAGCCAGAAAATATCCTTGATAGAGGGCCATATGTCCATTTACCATTCAAACAAAGGAGGCCAATGGATGCGTTTCAGGCAGGGGATCACAGAGATTTTAGCCTCTGCAGACCAGTTACATGCACTAAAACCTAAATAACACACTAAAGGAAAGGGAACATCCTAAAAAGCATAATAGGGACTTTTTAATATACCCATCTCTTGCAGGACGGTTGCATTTGTGTTTGTTTTAGTGTATTTAATTAACCTAGAACACAGCTTATGGGTTCTAAATACGTGTTCTTTCAAAATGAATGAAGGTTTGGAGCTAATTGTTAGCTAGAAAATAGAGAATTATATCCGTTTTCTTAGTGTAATTTAACCTTCAAACCACTAGATGGGGTCAGTGTTGTGATAATAATGTTCCTATATCTTCCTGTTTGTTCCTGAGGTGTGCACACCTGTTAATTAATATATAAAAATACTGCAATTAGTGTACATTTACTGAGGTCTTTACACTAAAGTTTATTTAATAAAAGTTGTAAAATAATCTAACAAATAGGGTTTTTAAATGCTCGTTTCCTGCATAAAAGGAAAAATCAGAATCAAAATCAACGTCGTTGCTAATTATTGACTTATCAAACAATGTGAGCAATAAATAAAAATTCTTAAAAACAATTAAATTATGTAGACTAACGAGTAATTACGGGAATTCATTACCTAAACTAAATTAATATTAAGTAGGTATGGGGGGACTGATAGTGAATTAACTCAGTTTAAGTGGAAAATAATATGAATATTTTGTATTTTTTTTTAATTTGTATTTTTAAAGCCTTAAACTGGGAACAATTTTGTATTCTAGCTTCAATTGGATTTATTTAATCTGACACTCCACAAAAAACAAATATGAATTAAAATAATTTGGAAAGGTTATTTCCTTATTTACTGTTAAAAGAAAAGTAAAGTAAATAATAAACATGTAAATAAATAATAATAATTAATAATGTTTTGTGTTATCTTCTTTAAAAAAAAAATGAAAATAAGATAGTGTCAAAATTCAAAAAATTAAATAAAGATTAGTTCACAAACCAGGATACTACCCAATTTCCCCACTGGCCCCTGAACGCACCCCCAGGGCCGCGCAGCCTCCATCGACACCGGGTTAGCTCCGCGTGCACCCTCAGACACCGGCTACACGCACACACACACCGAACCGGGAACAGGTGTGTATTTTTCACGACAATCTTCCGGTGTGGGTTCGTTTGTTTTACTCTGCCATGCGGCGCGTCGTGCGGAGTTATCAGAACAACAAATGCTCCTCTTGATGTGTCCTGCAGTTCCCTTGTTTCTTCTCCAGGGTGCGGACGGGTTATTGTGTTTTTGCACCATTTGCTGACATTTTTCTGATCGGAAACAAACTCCACCCCCACCCACCTTACTGCCGCTGTTCGTACCCGGAGAAGAGGCTTCATTTGCGGCAGAGACAGACAGGAGACATGTTCGAGGCGAGAGGAATCCCCTTCGTGCTGCTCGACATAACATGTCTCATCCTGGGTATGTTATTTCATTTATATTCTGTATTATTTACTCACTGTGTGGCGCTGATGTAATCCGATTTAAAGGGTTGATATTTAATCCTACTGTTTGGGTAGTGGTGGGGAATGGGAGTTTATTTTAACCTCTAATTGAACCACTAATCTAATACAATGTGTGTTTTATTTGTGATAATGTGTGGTGTGTTTTTGAAGTGTTTCCCCTTCATTACTGTTAATTATTTATTACCTGTGCGTTGTTTCCTTTCTGTTCAAATGAGTGCGGCTCCAAAGTCTGTTGGAGTTCAGCACTGTCAGAGGTTTAGAGGCACTTAAGGGTTAAACATTTATTTTTTTATTGAGTGCAACTGAACGTGATGATGCAGTATAGCACTGTGAGTTCATTATATTCATTTGTACTGAAGCTCTTAATGCTCATTTAATTGAAATAAAGCAAGCTTTTATATGGAATCTGTCTTCTTCTCGTTTTATAATATATTGTTAATTACATTGATAGTTATACCCTGTTTTTTTCGCTTTATTTTGAAATACATACTTATTTTATGTTTTGGTCATCTATGAACTTTGCCTTTTAAAATAAGCTTTATTTAAATAGACTTATATTTGAGTGCCTTTATTTAAAACACATTCTTTTTTTAAATGTATTTTGGTACATTTTTAATTCTGTTTACAAACTGGTTGCAGGAGCTGTCCCTCACTGAAGTCCTTCTGAGTCAAACTTCTCTGTTTTACCATAAGTTTCTTAGAAAGAAGTCTTTCAGTAAACAGCAGAGGTGTAGAAGTACTCAGATCTTGTTCTTGAGTAAAAGGAGAAGTACTCAGATCTTGTACTTGAGTAAAAGTAGAAGTACTCAGATCTTGAACTTGAGTAAAAGTAGAAGTACTCTGTTAATTAATACTATGTGTTTTGTTTTGTT
>NW_011348960.1:0-4490 GCF_000735185.1 Notothenia coriiceps | reverse complement strand
CTGCTGCAACGCAAACATTTCCAAATTGGGATCAATAAAGTACTATCTATCTATCTATCTATCTATCTATCTATCTATCTATCTATCTATCTATCTATCTATCTATCTATCTATCTATCTATCTATCTATCTGTCTATCTATCTATCTATCTATCTATCTATCTATCTATCTGTCTATCTATCCATCTATCCATCCATCTATCTATCTATCCATCTATCTCTGTATCTATCTGTCTATCTATCTATCCATCTATCCATCTATCCATCCATCTATCTATCTATCTATCCATCCATCCATATCTCTCTATCTATCTATCTCTCTCTCTATCTATCTATCTTAAAACTACTACACAGGTTGATTTGAGTGAGTGACACTAATTGTTACTAAGTTGGCAATCTTACGTGGGATAACAACTTCTACTGGCAGGTAAGCAATTATTTGTTTGGTGGTTTCTCTGTTTCAAAAGGCATAATCCTCACATGGCCAAATATACTCAATCAACCCCTTTACATCCTCGTGTAATATCCAATAAAGCAGGGTTAAAGTTGAAGCTACATGATGTTTTTACAGAATCATTTAATGAAAATTCAGACTGAAATATTTGGTATATTGGGATCCACAAAAGGTTCTGTTGGTTTGAACAGTCAGAGTTTTAAAGGGGCCCTAATGCACTAGTCAATGAAGCGCAAGTGTAACCATTTACATGCACACAAACTTATATAGCACACTTCAGGAAAGGAAAAAACCCCAAAAAACATTGTTTAAATGCCTCTTTAAATAAACGTCTAACCAATCATTCATCATAGGGTTTAAGATGCTAAAGGTCTGTCTGTATAGTCTAATTAAACAGCGCCAGTTCTTGATGTAAACACACCTGCATTATGTTACACTTTTAGTGCGCTGCCCTCGCCAACTGTTCCAAATAATCGATCTAAACATAATTGGATAGAGAGCAAATATTGTTATAAGCTGAGAAAAGAAGCTTCTAGCATGTACGCCAGGGGTGTCCAAACTACGGGCAGGGGGCCATTTTGAATCGGCCCTCAGCTAATTAAAAAAGTATAGTGAAATATAGGCCACAAATTAAACTTGTGCTTGTCTTATATTGTACTTTTTAAATATATACGAACAAATATATTACACAGTATTCATGATTTAATAAGCACAGTTTTTTAAGTTGAAAACATTTTCTAACAGATTTAAGTTGACAAGAAAAAAGCCCAATTACTTATCTACATAACAAGCTTGAATTATACCCTTTAAATGTGCACTTATGATAAGCAATCTGAAGCTTCTGTTTTAAGGGATGAGCTGTCATCTAAATAAATGAAGCCCTTTGGAGATCTGTCATTTTCAAGTATCAAGAATAATTTACTGTCATTTGATTGATTTTGCTGACTCATAACTGCACTTATGAGGCAATAAACCTCTCCTCTAGTGAGCGGCCCAGCCCTTCGTATATCTTTCTGTATGTGGCCCTCAGTAAAATAAGTTTGGACATCCCTGACGTACGCTATCCAGTCAGCAGTGAACAGAAGTCATGTCAGATTATTTCTCAGTGTGCACCATCCTCTGGAAAGATGTTACACTAAACGTCTTCCTCCTTTAATCATAAACGACAGAAAGATGTATGAGATCAAAGAAAAACGCTGGTACGGCTTAAAATCAGAATCAAAAAAAGGGGAGAAGTCATGCATGAAAAGCAGGAAAAGAAAAGGTACAACTCCAGACCTCCAACTCGGCGTCTGGAAGAGTGAAATAAGGCGTTCAGTGGGTCTGTTTCCAGAGGCCAGTGATGGATGGAAGTCAGCAGATTGTTGCAGCCCTAACCGATTCATCCAGGAATGTTGTGACATCTACTTCTAATGGCATCTGCGTCCCCGAGAATCAAACCTAACGCAGTCTGACAGAAACATATGTCTTCGTTGTGCTTGTATGACTCTTGCTCTCCAGGCTCCGCTCTACTGTAGGGATGAGACGGGAAGCTTTGTTTCGCAGGTATATACGCGCTCAAACACTCAGAATCTGCTGCTCTGATCCGCCTGCTGTTCACACGGAGAACAGCTGACTACTTATTAATGCTACAGTGGAAATAACAATCAAATCATAATTCAATGTTCTGCATATTGTGCAGCAACCAGTGAAACAACAGCTATTACGGGACTGTATTCGCCAGATGCTGTGGCGGTAATTATCAACTGGAAAATTAAAGAAATACTGTCGTTTTCATCATTCAAACTGCCACTTTTAAATGACATATGGCTCATTAATATATAAAAGACAAATAAGGGTGTTCAGGGATGGTAATTAAGATTGAATTCAGGTGACATTATTAGAGTTAGCTGCAGTTTCATCATCAACTATGTTTCCTCCATTGATAGCTTTGTTCGTTATTCTCGCGTCCAGGAGAGAAGCTTTAAAAGTAAGGAGACCAATGGAGTCTCTGAGAAGGTTCAAATGGGTACTTTAATTAAAAAAGGCACGGTAATGTTACAAGCAGAATATTGTTCAGTGAGAAAAACAGCTGTGTTCTCGGGCTCTGGAGACTAGCGAAGGAAAGAGCGAGAAACACACTTTCAGCTGTTAAATATCCTCTGCTGGCTCATCCCCGTGGGCCGGTTGGCGCTGCTGGGGGCCGGCCCTCCACGTCTTTAATGTCCGTTGTTGCGCATAACAGAGGATTCAGACATTGTACATTCAATATATAGCTAAACACGCCTTTCTTCCTCATATTGTCTTTCATGACTTTTCATTTATTGCATTTTAAACGTTGTAATCAATACTTTAAAAATACTGGAAATACTTCACGGCAGTTATCATTTCCGGTAGTTCCGGATGTTGTCACATGCTACCCACGTCTGTAAACAAAACGTATTCAAATAAACTGTACCTTCATTTAATATTCAGCAATAATAATATCTCGACGTCTATAGTTGTAGTGTTGAAATCAGTAGGTTTCGGTGTGCAACACTCCGTGTCATATCGCTACTAAATTCACCTCTATAGGAAATGGAATATTAGCCACATGCTAAATGCTAACCGGAGATGAAGGATTTTCAGAATAAAAGCTTAACAACTGGTTGTGCACGAGAACTTCTGTTTTTTTAGTATAAAACAGCATTTAAACTGACGGTATGTTTAAACTAAATTATGCCGTCAAAACATTGATTTTAATTTCTAACAACACCAATTTGTTTCCTATCGCCTAAACCTCCAGGGGTGACTTCTTCCCAGTAGAACATGTTGCGAAACACAATAGCCAGCATGTGTAGTTCTGGGGGGGCGTTCGATTCCAGTTTTGGATAGTCTGGCGTGGTTTCGTTCCATTTCAAACAGCTGTTTGACACTCGGCTTAACCTTGGCACACTGCTACTCCAACATCCAATCCCAGAGTTTGAAGATTAATCACGGGGACTGTAGTCCTAAACGGTAGCTGGGGATTATGGGTAGTGTAGTGTCTTCGGCCATCCTAAACTCCTATAGGCCTACGTCTGTTTCTGGTTATTTTGATTTTGAAATTCAGTTCCTGACGGACGCCAAAAAAGCCAGAGATTATGGAAATAAACCAATAAATAAAAACAAGGATAATTGTGTGTTATTGTTGATTAAATAACAGTGTGTTAAATTGAAAAGAATAACAAATTAGAACGAAATAATAACTTTGTATTATTAGTGTAGGACACTTATGTATGTACAACATCTGAACATGTGTAGTTTTATTCATGCTTTCACATAATTTTACAGCATATTGCTATACTATTTCAGTCTCAGTATTTACATTCTTATATTCAAAGAAAATCAGTAATACCTTTAAAAACTACAAGTCCTTTTATATCAGCTGTGCACCGTTATAGTGTAAATATAACCTATCTATGAATTAGTCAGCGGAATTAGTGTTGATACTGCAAGGAGACGTATTGTGTGAAGAGAAATTGAAGATGTTGTTTAATTGTTGATATATTTATGATCCACGTCAAGTATTCAGTTTCGGCGGCATTTCTTCCAGTTTTTCCAAAGGTCTTTTCATCAGGGCCCTATAAATAAAGAACTACGGCAGATCTGTAATATGTAATGCAGCCGAACCGTGTATTACAATGCCGTTATGTGATGACTTTCAAAGAGAAAAGCAAGAACACTCGGAATTAAAGGTGGGGTAGGTAAGTTTCAGAAACCGGCTCGAGATACACTTTTTGTTATATTCCATGGAATGCTCTTAACATCCCGATAGCAATGAATATCTTAAGTGCTTTGACAAAAAATCCATGTGGAACCCGTAATACTGTAAAAACTACAACGAATTGCCGCCCTGTCTGTCAGCCTTCCATCTCGTGCAAGCACAAATGTATCTCGTGCCCTCATTGGGCGTGCCCTCATTGGGCGTGCATTGCAGCAGTACTTCAATGACTCGCCAGCAACAGGCGGCCACTTTCACCATGGCAGAGTTAGGTTCAACATCGTCTACTGGTCGCAAAAGAAAAAATGTAACGGA
>NW_011348959.1:0-2491 GCF_000735185.1 Notothenia coriiceps | reverse complement strand
TGTGATCACCATAGCCATATGAATCCGGACTCGGAGGGCTTTCCTTTGCTTCCAGCTGTCAGATTGTAAACAAAGTCACGTGACTGGGGGCAGATGACAGCGCTGACAAGTTGTGTTTTTATCGCAGTGAGACGCTAGAATACTAATTGTGGGCTTATCATGTTGATTCGGCCACAATAGAAAACAAAAAAAACTCTCGCTCTCTCCAGGGGGGCAGGTCAGACAAAAATGGCAAACGGGCCGTTGCCCAGGCAACATTAGCCCGTACCTGTGCACGTCCCCGGTCGCCAACATGTGTTTTCGAGACACTGATATTTACGGGGAAATCCTGCAGGACTCAAATGCCTCGTCGGGGGTAACGCTGCCTTTCCCGCAGCGTTACCCCCGGTAACGTTGTTTCTCTTTCAGAAACACAGAGGACTACTGTTTGTATGATGCGATCACGCTGCAAACGATGTCCGCCAAAAGTCGAGTCCAGTGTATATGGAGTGTCATTTTTATTTTTTATAGTTTGGGAAGATTGAAAATCGGTAGGGAAAGCCAGCTAAATCGGTAGGCGGTAGAAACATGTCAAAAGCGGTAGACTACCGCCCAAATCGGTAGGGTTGGCAGGTATGCATTAACCTGTGGGGTATTTACTGACATATTTGATGACAACGATCAAAACAGCAACAATCTCTTCAGCTCGTATTAACCACAACACTTATTATAGGCATCCAACCAAAAACCCATTCAAGAAACAGTTGACTTCGAGAAGAGGGAACTTGCGATGTGATGTGGTAAAATGCTGACTCACTCCTGTTCCGCTCTGATAAGGTGGTAAGGGAGCATGCCCCGAGATAATTTATTTGTAGGGTGTGAATTAATGTAATCTTACTGATACAAAATAATTGTAAGTAAGGGTACTTAAAATGTACAAGTACAAGCGGGTACAAGCGGCCGAGATGGGTTTTCTCCGCAGGGTGGCTGGTGTCTCCCTTAGGGATAAGGTGAGAAGTTCGGTCCTCCGGGAGGGACTCGGAGTTGAACCGCTCCTCCTTCGCGTCGAAAGGAGCCAGTTGAGGTGGTTCGGGCACCTAGTTAGGATGCCACCTGGGAGCCTCCCTAGGGAGGTGTTCCAGGCACGTCCAGCTGGGAAGAGACCAAGGGGTAGACCTAGAACCAGATGGAGGGATTATATCTCTTCTCTGGCCTGGGAGCGCCTTGGTGTGCCTTGGCAGTCTCAGGTTGATGTGGCCAGGGAAAAGAAAGTTTGGGGCTCTCTGCTGGAACTGCTACCTCCGCGACCCGACTACGGATAAGCGGGAGAAGATGGATGGATGAATGGTACTTAAAATGTCAATAAAAAGTCATTTTTAAGATTTTTTATTTCAAAAACACATTTTAAGACATTCTTTTTGTTTTTAAGGATGTGTGGTGAACATGGAAACCTCACTATTGAAAATATCCCAGCATTAATTCTCTGTACACAAACAAAGATTGACCTCGTCTCTGTCAGGTCTCCAAAGAACAATAACAACTAAATAGGGCGTAAAAGGGAGGAGTATGTCCAACCATGACGTGTGCAGACAGTCTGACTCACGGCAAACTGTTGGACAAACATCTGTTGCATTATAATTTGTGCAGCGTTGAGATATTCGCAAACTGCTGCCAATACAACTTGCATCCTGCACTTATCTCAGTAATGTATTTGTTTTGTCAGACACAGACTTATAAACTCATAAATCAAGTCTGTCTGTGAGTTAAGTCATTATGGAGGTCCTTTATGTTTATGGTGTGTGCTGTTTTTTTATTTGAGTAATTTAGCTTAACTTGTTAATGCCTGCTCATAAAAAGAAGCTATTAACAGTTTTGGACAGTTGGACATCTTGTCAGTAAATACCCCACTGTTGAATGTTCAACTATTACGTGGTGAACAATGTAGAGATTATCTTGCTGCAATAAAACGCAATATTCAAAAATCCAAGAAAATCCATCATCCCTGCACCACGCACTTTATGACTGACAGAACATCAAGAAGTGACGCTGATTGCTGAACAACAAGAACACAAAGATAAACACAGGGAGCAGATTGTGTGTATGTGCGTGTGTGCGTGTGAACTACAGGTGTGCCTACAGAGATACACTATGTTCAGAATCCCATCTGACTCAGCTCTGTGGCGTTTGTCCATGAGCGTTCTGGTTCCATTCTTACCTCATGTTTCCTCTTCTTTTCCTGTTGATCCTTTGTTGTATTTATTATTTAGTACAATATTCATGTTTGTATTCCACTAATCTGTAGCAGCAAAAAAGTGTTTTAAACATAATGAACCCAGGATTACATGCATTGTTAGTTATTAAAGGTCTCCTATTATACTATTTCAACCCAGTCTCATAAAAAAATGTCTAATAACTACGTTGGTCCACAACTTGGGATGTAGTATGTCTACAAAAACGCCTCTGAAATTGTAAGATCCCTACGTTTTTTTTCACCATTCATTCCAATGGCTGG
>NW_011348958.1:0-3107 GCF_000735185.1 Notothenia coriiceps | reverse complement strand
TAGAATGTTGCAGGCAAAACGTTCCACCTTTGTTAACATATCACATTAAAGGAACATTTTATAAAACCCTTTCTGTCATCTCAGGCCTCAATAACATCCTGAAAACATTTTCAGAATGTTGCTTTGAAAATGTTCTTCATTTGTTATCATGTAACATTGAGGGAACGTTTTATAAAGAACATCTTTAATGTGTTACACAACAACGTCCAAAACACATCCTTAGAATGTTGCAGGCAAAACGTTCCACCTTTGTTAACATATCACATTAAAGGAACGTTTTATAAAAAAACTTTCTGTCATCTCAGGCCTTAATAACATCCTCGAAACATCCTCTGAATGTTGCAGTTAAAACGTTATGTCTTAGTTAACCTTAAACCTTATAGGAACATTATTTGAACAAATAAACATCCTAAAAAGGTTCTTTGAACATCAGATTAAAACGTTTCTTTAAAACCTTGTTAGAACCAATAGGTAACGTTAGCCAAAGTTGTGAGAACGTTCCCCGCTAGCTGGGGAGTATTTCTTTCATTTTGACCCAGTTGTCAAAATGAAATACAGCCTAGTTGAGATGTGTCAGGCTGATGGACCGAGCAGACTTTCTCCCAGAGCTCAACTCTGCTGACTCAGTGTCTGTCCTCCACATGTCCGACAAAACATCCTTTTATCATTTAATGTCCTCCAACCTTTTTCCTTTCTGTCGACTAAGTTTCTTTTTAGATTTCAGAACAAGCTTCAGATGTGTTCTGTATGAAAGTCATTTTTGCAGTTTACCACAGAAGAAGACTTCCATTGACCTTTATGGTTCAATTTGGACCAATATATGAGTCAGCGTTACTGGAAGGCCTGTCGGGAAACCTTGGCTTTAACCTTCTGGAAACTGTTGAGCTACATTTCCCTCTTATTACCACTGTCAACACAAAATATAAATTTTTTAGCATTGTCAACTCTTGTGTTGGCAAAAAAAGGTACTTTTTGAGTCATATGTTTGGGTATAAGGAAACCAAACTGTGTGCTAAAATGTTCTGCTTTTGTGTGCCCTAAATTTCCGTTTTTTGTGTTTTTCTTTTGTAGCACATTTTCGGCATTCATTCAGTCCCTGATCTTCTTACTGATCTTATCACCTAGAGCTTTCTAATTGACATCTTCCAAAAAATGATCTTACTTAATTGTATTTGATCTCTCTATGCCCCTGTAATACTCAGCTTTGACCCCTCTGTGACCACCCTCCAAAAGAAGAACCTAAGGTGTATTTGTGATAGTGTTACAGCAAACACTGTGCTTTAACGTGGGCCAAAGTCAGTCAAAATAAGTGACTAAACAAAAATTGTAACTAAGTCATTGACAGAAATGATGTTACTAAGTGGTGCTTTATGTTTTTTGTGCCATAACCTCATACTACACTAAGTGTTGAATTCTTGAACAGTCTTTGTCCTGCATTAAAAGTGCCCCTCATAAAATAACCCTCCCCAGCAAAGCCCCCCCCCCCAGTCAAATTGGTCTAGAAACCGCACTGATTGACAGAGATATCAATCAGCCCAGTAAATAATTAATTAATCTGTATAAATATATTTTTATTGCTCCTTATGTCAGCACAGTAATTAAAAACTTTAACATCACAGCTCAAACAGTACTTTAGTTTACATTGGCATCAACATGTTACAGACATTATCTCAGACATTACAGTGTCATATTAAAACAAATTATATCAGTTCCACACACTCCTTTCACAGGAGTATATATTCTTTCTGAGATTTTTAGCAAGTGTCAAACCAAACAGTACCAAACCTGAAATGTAAGGCCTGACCCATTGGATCAGGGCTGTTACAGTACTGTTGTGAAGAGGATAACAGTTTTATAGTCGATGATCGTGTAGATCACGAAACCTGGGAGGACAAATCGGAGTGTTTACATTACATGCATATCTTTGAATAAATAAATGTTCTGCTGGGGTTGCATGTCAAATATTCTTATTCTTAATCCTGCCAAAAACATGGATAAGATTACGTGTTGGTCATGATCAGTTTAACATCATTTTCTGGTAAATGGTTTTAAAAACGTTTTGATTTTTTTGATGGCCTTCTTTTGGTGATGTACTGCAATATTTCCCATAGTGCATTGCAGCAACAGGACATGATTTTGTGCAGTTACAGATTTTTGTTTCTCTTTCGACTGTCCGACATCCAGGTCATTCACCTTGGCTTTCCACTTTCTCACATTCTGTTTTTAGTTTCCCAGAGATTAAAGATAAACAAACCGTTACTGAGGCTGCATGTTTGACAGCTGGACACACCATCTTACATTTGAGCAGATTATTGTGTTATTTGATTTCTCATTTCAGCCCTTTTTAAAAACTGTTGTGTCTGTTAGTGTCCGCGTCCCACACTGCCGGCCCTCTGACAGAAATGCTTCCAGGTTAGAAGTCTTATTAGTCTTTTAGAAGTCTGGGGTCATTGCGAGGCCGGTGTCAGGGCGGTCTGCTCCGACGGTCCTGTGGACGCGTCCCCCTCCTCTGAGCTGCCCATGGCTCCCTGGCCGAGGGCCAGCAGCAGGGCCTTCTCCAGTTTCTGCTCCAGAGCGTCCAGGCGCCGGTCCACATGCTCCGTCAGCCTCCGCTCCATGTCCTCCAGACGGCGCTCCATGGATGAGTCCAACTCCCTTCAGAGTGGAGGGACAGAGAGGGAACACTAGGTTAAAGAGGCCCCTTTTATGCTTTTTGGCAGAGGTGGGAGTAAGTCCTACATGTGCAAGTCATGAGCAAGTCTCAAGTCTTAACCTACAAGTCTCAAGCAAGTCCCAAGTCACTGTGGTGAGAGTCAAGCAAGTCAAGTCAAGTCATTGCTCAGGTCAAGCAAGTCACAAGTCAAGTCATACGAAATTCTGATGAATAACCCCAGTTTCCGCATTTAAATCAGTTAAAATATTGTGGTTATGAAAAGTTTAGTTTGATTTTCAACATAAACAGCAATGGAGAGTGGGGTGCTGAAATGATAACCCTATAAGTTCTAAAAGGGCTCTAAAGTGAAAACAGGAGTACAACACAAATATTTTACATCAACATGTTAAGCCTCCTGCCCTGGCTCCCCTTCAGCAGGGTCACAGCATTTCTC
>NW_011348957.1:1375-2405 GCF_000735185.1 Notothenia coriiceps | reverse complement strand
TGCAGGAATGAGTCCTCAAACCCGGGAATGAGTCAGCATTTTAACACTCCCTGGTTCCTCCTCTGAGAGTCAATGGTGTTCTGAATGTGATTTTGGTTGTTAGCCTGAAATAAGGACTTTGGTGGTTTGATTCCACGACATAAAACACATCAGTAAATACCCCACTGGTAGATTTAAACACGTTGGTTGCTAACAAGAGTCTAAACGAGACGACTAAACGTCAACGCGCCCAACCTTTCCCCTGTTTGCTTAGCGGTGGTGACGTGAAGTCATGTGACCGTGCTGTAGTTCCTTTATAGCCCAACATTAGCCACCTTTAGCTTAGCGGTGGTGACGTGAAGTCATGTGACCGTGCTGTAGTTCCTTTATAGCCCAACATTAGCCACCTTTAGCTTAGCGGTGGTGACGTGAAGTCATGTGACCGTGCTGTAGTTCCTTCATAGCCTTACGTTAGCTTTTTACTTCATAAATCATAAAGGGGTGTTAATGTGTGGAGATTATCCTGCTGAAGTTAACGTGTTAGTATCATAAACGTTGAGATTATTATCTGAAACAATCCAAAATCACATGGAGAAATCCCATTGGACCAGGGAGATGCTGCCTTCAGGGTCTGACTTCAAACCTGCACCTCTCTATGTTAATGACACAGATAAAGTGCAAAATGACCCCCTTTTTTCCCCCCCTATAAAACCTCAGTGTGCCGCTGCTTGTCTCTGGCTGTTTTTACCCCCTGTGATGTCACTTCCTGCCTCTCGTCGTCGTCTTTTATGTCCTCCCCCTCAGCTCTTTTTGAAAAAAGAGAAAAGTCTCCTGTCACGGTCGGAGAAGCGATGGGCGCGCCTTGATGACGAGGCGCCGGGGGGGGGCCCCGACACCGAGGAGGGGGGGCGCCACTCGTCCTGATACTTGTCCATCAGCTGCTGGTCGATCACTCGGTGCATATCGTCCTGGAGACGGGACAAAACAGTGAGTAAGATGGAAGAGGAAGGAGAAAATGGCCCACGGAGAGGAGGGAATGAAGGGGGGGGGG
>NW_011348957.1:0-1342 GCF_000735185.1 Notothenia coriiceps | reverse complement strand
TTTGTTTTTAATATCTGTTTTTGTTTTTATATTTTACGTGCATGCTTCCCATTGATATTCTTGCAGGTTTGTGAATTTGAGGAGATAAAAATCACGGCCTTGAAAGTTTTGGGAATAGAGAATAAGTGACACGGGTCATTGAAAGTGCTTTAGTTTTAATAGCGCCTCCGGTAAATTGAAAAATAAATGTGGTCTGTAAAGTACTGAACATGTTTCCAACTAATTCCAGATTAAAAAACTGTTGATGAGAGAATACATTCACAGAAAAAGCAAAAGAAATGCAGAGGTTTCAGACCTCAAATGATGCAAAGACATCCAGTTCTCTTTCACTTTCAAACACCAGAATACTTAAATACTATAAGCCCCTATTGGAGCATGTTTAGATATACATAATACTATATATTTATATATAACTTTGCATGGGAAAAATAGACATGAAGAAAAAAAGTGCTTTAATTTAGATATTTTGTGCAAAAGAAGAAATTAAACGTTGTCCTTTTTACTTTTATTAAACTTTAAATAATATTGTTTTTTGTTCCACCTGCCTCCAGAAAGATCCCGCTTGAGTTATTGCGTTTAATTTTTTATTTGAACAATGAGATTAATAAGGATTGCTGAAGATCTGCAGGACGTCCTTATGAATCTGTGAAAAGCAGAAAATCATAAAAAATCTCTTTGTTTTGGGAACTTGAATTTCAGTGTACAGGGTGGGTTCAGTGTAAATGATATAATAAGCTGAAGTTAAAAAGTGGAAAGTGTAAAACCCGTAAAAACAAAGTGGTCTCTGCCGTCTGACACCATTTTCATATTTCTGGAGTAATTATACAGTTTTTGACGAACATAAATATAGTTTTCTGGCATCACTTTAACATTTTACGGGGGAAAATCTGCATTTTGGTTTGAGGGCGCAGAGACCCTGTTACCTGGTTTAGAATAGTGTGGTTTAGTGTCCCTAAGGCTTTCTGATAAGCCCCACATTTTAACATTTTGTCTTTAAAATGACACAAACAAGCTTAGTCAATAACAGATAATCTAACACCAATCACCAATATTGATCCAGTGGTTAAAATTAGAGATGTCCCGATCCGATCACGTGATCGGGGATCGGAGCCGATCACGTGATTTTCAAAAGATTGGAATCGGGAGAAAAAAATCGGGGATCGGGATTTTTATTTTTTTTTTTTTTTTTAAAACATTTTTTTATTCAATGTTAGAAAACAAAAATGACCATGTTCAAGTCTTAAAGTCATCCTGAGGCCTTAGTTTTGGTTTCAAATTACACAACATCATGTATGTGTTGCTTCTTTGGGGCTTGTTTTCATAGACCTGGTTGCTTATTTCT
>NW_011348956.1:0-3429 GCF_000735185.1 Notothenia coriiceps | reverse complement strand
TCTCATACAGCATCTCTGTGTAGTATGTGTATTCACTCTCTGTCCTAAACGGCTTGTTGGAGCTCCTGCCCCCCCCCTCCCTATGAGCCCAGTGGCCATCTGCGAGACAGCGAGACACAGCGAAACCCAGCCCGAACACACACACACACCCGCAGCCTCTCAGGGAGGAGAAATCGGCGGAGCTGCAGCTGAGAAAAGATTGAGTGTGTGTGTGAGGAAGTCCGCGGATTAGTCAATTTGGACCAATCCACAGACTTAACGTAACAGCTCCACGGATTGGTCCATTTGGACCAATGGGTCCATTTGGGTATGGGTACGTCAACATACCCAGGAAGAAAACAATGGAAAAAGAGAAATCTCCAACGAGGCGTTCTGAGGCAGCATAGACAGGTCTTTTCTGTGTTAGAGTTTTACTCCCTACAGGGTGTACTTTGAGGGTTTGTGACTCTGCAGGCCGTTTACATGCAGAAAAACCTTCATAACACACAAGGGGACGGGTAATAACCGGAAAAGCATGACATGGGACCTTTAAGACTTCAACCATGACTTCGACTTTTGTCTTGAAGACTAGACTTGACTGCTCCCTGAGGGGTTAAGATGTGAATTGGTCTTGATCCAAAAAACTCTGAACAGGTCTGCATTTCATCTCTTGAAGGATGTGGCTTGTAGATCTGTTTTCTGATTTCACGGAATAGTCCCAGCATATCTGTTTCTGACAGAAATCAAAAGAAGTCTGTTTTTCATGTTGTAGTAGGTTGTATGGTATTTTAAAGATGGTCAGTAGTGGAACATAAGTAATCTTTGTTGCCCAAAGCACATTTTGTTCCTTTTAAGGCATTTCATTACTGCCCTCGCTATATAAATCCCATTTATTATTATTATTATTACTGTCTTGTGCGTTACCAATAATCTCTGTATGTGATGTTGTTTTGAAATGGAATGCAGACTGTATTGATTGCCATTGCACATGTGGCCTGGCATCATACTTGCCAACCTTTAGACCTCAGAAATCGTGCTAGTGGATCGCCGGAGCTGTTAGATTAACATTAACATGCTTATTGTAGTTGTAAGTGCAATGCCTTGCGGCCTGTAGCACCGTCCTTGATGGAGCATATGTGTGGGCTGGACCTGTATTTTACAGGAAAGGAGTGAGCAGAGAGTAGAGTAGTTGTCGATTCTTGTTCTGTTTTCTGTGAATATCTGCCTCACCCTCTCAGACTTTGAGTTGCGCGCGCTACTAAAGAGACGTGTTACCATGGAAACCAAACAATGGTGTAGCTGTATTAAAGTCCGAGTGGAAACAGTCGTGTGTAAATCTGATTTTGTCAGAAATCGGGGAAATGCGGGAGAAATATGACCCCGGGAGGAAATCGGGAGAGGGCAATGAAATCGGGAGTCTCCCGCGAAAATCGGGAGGGTTGACAAGTATGCCTGGCATTGACATTCCCATTTTGCTCCAAACACAGCCCCATGGCAGGTTAATTTACCTCTCAGGGGCAAAGGGTTCATTTATTCTCAAAGTGGTGCTTCTAGCACAATGAACATCTAGTTAATATATGTTTGGTGTCTCTGTCTTCCAATGTAGTTGATCTATAATACATGACCTGATACTGTAAATGAATACACAGAAATAATGATGCCCCACTGCTGTCTGGGAGTCATGAACTCATTATAACTCTCACAGTATTTAATCAAATTGACTGGGAACAACTTGTGCTTCTTGTCAATAGAAACAACTCCTTGCGTGCCACATACAGTAGGGGTCAAAGTCCTTCTGAATCATCTGCTGTGAAATATGAAATAAAAAACACCTTGTTATGTAACACGACAGCAGGAATGCTAGTTTAGAGCGATAGATGACTGTTTTATGTGGAAGAGTGCACGTAATGTCACAAAGACTAGAATACTAACCAATAAACACACCATTCCAATATTGGATTAATCAGAATAAGAACACTGCTCCACCAAAAGTCGTCTTCAGGTGAACTGGATTTGAGTTTTGAACCTCTGAATCACCATGATTCTACCTTACGATAACTACATTGCAATATGGTGAAGATGTGTATTTCTGGGAAAATATCCTTCCTCACTAGGCTGACACAGCAGTGGAAATCACAAATGTACTCTGAGTCACATACATAAGCCACAGGTTAATCTGTGTGTCCTGTGCAGCGTCCCCTCTAAAGAGTTGGTGAAGGATACTTCCTCGGCTCTATATTTAGAAATAAGATACTGTGTCCTTAGTCATTTCTCCACTTGCTTGACAAGATGGTTAAGTTAGCTTTTCCATTCGCAGCCACAGCAGGGTAGCCTCAGAACTGAGGGCAGAGCGAGAGCAGACTCATTCCCAAATCTGACAAGCGAGAAATCCCTCTGCCATCTTATTTGCTCACTGGCAGGAGAAAATAGGACAGCTCATTGGAAATCGGCTGATGGTGATGTACTAGACCCAATGGATAAAACCGAGTTTTATGATGTAGTTTTGGAATCATATTGGTGGTCCAAAACCAATGGTTACTTATCTGCATAGGAGTTTCTTTTCCACTCTGCACACATATATCAAGATATGCGTGTTTTAGAAAGCTGAAGTATTACTTACTAGCCTGAAATCACTAGAAAAATCAGAAATGCAAATTAGTCTGGAACCTCTGAGTACATTTTCGATTTCCAAGTGTTACCAATTTATCATCAACATGTGATTAAGCATTGGATGACCAGTGGCCATGTCCGCACGGTGTGGATTGCCAATCACAGCAAAGTTGTTTAAGCGAAACACATGAAAACATCTGAAGAAAGGACGGAAAAAAATAATGATGACCTGGGGCCTCATTTATAAAAGGGATATACGCTCAAAAAATGGCGTACGCCAATTTCTACGCAATGTTTGCGATTTATAAAATACTAACTTGACGGGAAAACGTGCGGTCCTCCAAGCAAACTCTAACCCATGCGTACGCACTAAGCACAAAAACGGGAGAGACGAGAAACTGCCACACCGTTGGCAGAAGGAAGAATGGAATATGTGGAAATAATACCATAAATAAAATGTTATCTCTCATTTATCATATATGAAGAATTAATTTTCAAACATTGATTAAAGCCAATCTTAAGACTCCTCAGTGCACACAAAAACATAACTTGGAGAAATAAATAAATACGAATATGTTATTTCAAACCACCTTGAATATGTTGTGTTAATGTTATGAAATGTTTTCTCATAAATGATGCGGTAAGCAGGACAGAATTACGTCTAAACTGATGCCGTTTTGCATTTCTATAGGTTGTAGATACGAGCATGGTTTTATATACTATCACGTTTAATCGTGTTTTATGCCGTTTGCCAAGACTTGATAAGTCGCTCGTAAAACACAGGAGGTATGGAAACTAAGAACACCATATGTGGTAAATTGTACAGCTAATATAACACAA
>NW_011348955.1:0-5818 GCF_000735185.1 Notothenia coriiceps | reverse complement strand
GAGAGAGATAGAAAGAGAGAGAGACAGAGAGAGAGACATAGAGAGTTACAGGGGTTGTTGTTAGCATTTGGTGCTAGCTCAGAGCTAACAGAGATTAGTAGCTGTTTCAGCAATAAGGAGAGGGAGAGCTCTTTCCTGTCGGACTTTGAGAGACTGAGACAGAGAGAGAGAGAAAGAGACTGAGAGAGTTACGGGGGTTGTTGTTAGCATCTGGTGCTAGCTTGGAGCTAACGGAGATTAGAAGCTGTTTCAACAATAAGGAGAGGGAGAGTCCTCTCCTGTCAGACCGAGAGAGATAACGTCAGGTCAGGGAGGTAAAGGACTCTGAGTGATTAGGTTGTAAACTTCAGTCTAAGTTACTCAGTGGGTCTCAAGCGGTTTGGTCATCTATGTAAACAAATATATTTCCATCTATGTAATATTAGTTGTATATAAAATAAGTTAAGAAATCCTTCCAATGTGTACTATAGGTCAGTCCAAAAATAAAAAAACACAGTTTGAAAGGGGAGTGATTAGTCAAATATGCATAAATAAAAAGAAAGAATGCAGACTAGGTAAGATAAAGATAGGAGAGAGGAGTTTATCAATGATTGTTATTGGTTGTGAGCATATTCTAATGGTTTTTTGATTATTGAAATATATACAGTTCTGTTTCATATGAGAGTTCAGAGCTGTATCCATACATCTCTTAATATTGCCCTCAAAGTGCACCAGATAGATGTATTTAACTTAAATTTTAAGAAAAAAATCTTCCCGGGGTGCATGCCCCCAAGGAAGAGGATGTGAGGTCATCACAAATAAGACAGGTTCACATGGATAGGATACTAGATATGGATAGGATACTACACATTTTTCTTGGATTTATTAAGGCAGGAAATGGAATTAAATTGAGAAAATGTTTATTTGCGGAGGACCCCCTATTTTGTCCCCCCCCCACTTCTCAAACCAAAGTTACACCCTTGGGCCTATATCAATTTGAAGACTTTCCAACCACAAACACTGTGTGTCTCTGCTCACAAAACTTAGGCCAGGCTAGCACAGGAAACATTTTAAATCCTCACAGATTTTCAAATGGTTGCATCACGCACATGGTGTTACATTTAACACAAACACACTACAAGATCTAAAAATAATAGCATGTTTTTAACTGTCAGTTGAAATTCTCTCCAAAGCAGTATGCTAGCTGTCGTTAGCTCACAAAGGTTAGAATGTTAACAGTTGCTTGGCAACAGTGTCAGACACTCCAGCTCGTCTCACTGATGGTTTATTGTGTTTGCGCTCTGAAAGTACTATGTAATTATCCAGATTTTACCTCCTAATAACAAACATGTTTAAAATGTATTATAGCGCCCCAATAAGTCTGCAAACGTGCACACTTGTTTGGGAGGGTTATTACTGGATATGTTAACCTCTCAGATTATCAATCTGGATCTTTTTCAGACGATACCGCTGATAGAAGTTCACCCAGGATCTGGACATTGAGTGTGAAATTGTTAAGCCCTATTGTCACCCATTGATTCTTCTATTTTCAAATCAAAATGATTACCACAAAATTACACTGCAATTAACGATACAAAAAACTATTGCTATCGCAGTGAAATATATCTTTGGAAATGTTGAATGCTTAGGTTTGTGTTGGTTTATAGATACTGTAGAGCTGCAGAGAGATGACATGCACATTGTGAATATGCTAAACGAATGGGTCACTTTGAGTAAAACTGTGGTGCACCACATCACACAGATTTGAGCCGAGCCAAAACAAGTAATTAAACCTGCTCCAACCTTCTTTGGAAAATCAAAAGTGTAAAGAGAAAATCACTAGCGCTGGCAGGGAAACAAGGACAAATTGCTGTCTGCATCCCATCACCTCTGTCGACCAGAAACAGCCTCATCGATACATAAATCTATTCTTTATCACATCCAAAGCCTGGTAAGATAAAACTATCTGCCCACACAGGCAAAGCTTCCATTTTGTGAGAGGCTGACACCTCAGAGACAGCTATGAGACCCACTCACGCTTCATCAAAATGAAAGTACCAAATAAAACAGACTTATAAATCATACGTTCGTCCCTCACAAACATCAAGATATCCTTAGAGGGCGGCTTCATTTATTTTTTAGCCATGCATATTTAACAGATGCTCTCACTTGGGGGAAAACGGGCCACTTCATGGAACTCATTCCAGGAATTCATCAGCACTCTGTCAGTGAACATGGCACCAACTCTTTCTACTTTAGAAATACACTGGCCGGAAAAAAAAGGCTGCATGGAAATAGGGCACACTGATGATACTCTATGCTCGTGACACGATGAATCAAAAATAATACAATTCTTGGAAAAAAATCATTTAGAAGTTGTGGAGCTGTTCATCCAAATGTTATATTCAAAGAATAAACCAACAACCCGTAATCCCCAGACCACCATGAATGCAATGTTCTTTTTTTTAAGATCACTTCTCTTTGCTTTGTCAAGCTGTATAATCAGCCGCTCTCTCCTCGCCTAGATGTTAAGAATAAAGAACAGCGAGCAAGATAACATAAAAATAAACGGTGTTGTCTCTGAGTGCACTACAATTATCTGCACTTATATAAACATTTTGTAGGATTTTATCTTCTCTTAATATCAGAAAAACATAAGAATCCTATTAAGAAAAGCAAAGCGGGGAGAATTATGCTTCTCAAACTTGGATCTATAGACAGTATACTGTATTTGTGGCAATAGCCCAATTTCAGTACAAAAGAAAGGCAACAAAACAATAACAAAAATAAATAAATATGTGGCAGAATACCATGAAAGCCATGAAAGTTCAAAGGAATATGAACTTGCGGTGCATTGCATCATGTGGGGGCACACCACAGTGTCATCTTCCACAGAGCTCATGGCAGACGAACCTGCAGCATGTGCAGCGAAACAAAACGATGTATTGATCTTTTTTAACACCCCCGTCACCTCATTTAAAACCAAAAAAGATGGAAAAAAAGTCTACTGCATGATATTTATAGGACACAAATAAGAAGTAGGCAAATCTAATTTATTTCAGGGTCAATTCCATCAGCCTCCAGTGTCAGTGCAATCAATGGCAGCGAAACACTGTTAAAGTAAGAAGAAGTAAAAAAACTGAAATCTCCATAACTGTCATTGTGAATCTCTGAGGGTAGACGTGGCTGCATCATAAAGGTCTAATTTAGCTTGTTTTTCTAAGCGAGAGCTGCATGAACACACCCACCAATTGCCACATGACCTCCGTAAAGAACTAAAACACAGGGTGTTTTCCTTCAGCGCAGCCATAATGATACATTACTATTTATGTTCCGGCAGCTGGTGGGCGGCTCTGCTGAAAAGTCGTTCAGTCTGCCTCCCTTATTTGCACCCTGAAACTTGTAAGGCCCTGCGCGTTTCAGTTTTATATGTATGGCTCTGTTCGTTAAGATGTAAATTCCTTTTACAAGTTGAGTGATGGCTCCAAGTTGTTTGCAGCTGTGAATGAAAAAATCATGTAAATGGTTTTTCAATAGACTTTATTGTTTGGTGCATTCGTAGCTATATGGTTAGTGTTCAAAGATAAGACGTTGGGCTACTGACTGATGAAAAGGATGTGTTTAAATACGAGCTTAATGACTAGGCTATTATTTCACTAGTATCATTGACAATGATTTTGATGATGAATCATTTGAGTAATCTCTGTAGGTTACATTTTCTTAAATGTGAGGATTTTCTGATATCTTTGTCAAATAGTACACTGTATTCATTTAGTTATTGAACTGACAAAACAATCAATTTGAAAGACCAATTAGGAAAACTGTGATTAACCAAGAAAATTGATGAGTTGCTTGAATAAATAATTGTTTGTTGTATCGATAGCTTAAAGCTACACAGTTTTCCTCTCATAACTGACATGTGCAATAAACACACACTCTTGCTCTATTCAAGACACACTTTCGCTACAGGCTTGCTCCAGTGTGACCAGTAGCTCAGGGTTGTTAGCAAATTTACAAGAGTGAACAGTGTGCAGCTGACATTAATGAGACACTTTAAAGTCAATGACTCTTTTTTACTCACAGAGTGTTGCTTTAAATGTGTTGGAATTAAACACCTGAGTCAAACACTTAGAAGTTCGCATTTTAACACACCCAAAAATGTGTGAAGCTGTTCAATCACTGCAGACATTTCCCTTTGTTATGTCGCAAACAAGCTCAGTGCCATGCTCATGCTCTATTTTAAACCTTTTTGAGAGGCTCAGCTAACTATAAGGAGGTGCATAGCAACATTTATATCAACTGTTCATGTTTATTTAAAATATTTTAATAAGGTACACCCACCCTACACACTACTGTACTTCATTCTCTAAAGGTGTAACTTGTGAGAAGAATATCAATTGTTATCACTAAACTATTAAACATTTTACAGCTATAGTCTTAATTATCCTGTACAACATAAATATTTGCGGAGGCTTCCATGCTTTGTGTGGTAAAGATCAATGTCTCACCATTGTTTGTCTCTTTTCTCTGCTGCCAAAGGCACTGAGCAGCATAATGCATGCAACACAAAACAGTAGGCACACTGGGCGTATGATGAGAAGTTAGATATGCTTTTTTTAAACATTAAATACCGCACGCAATCAAAGGTGAAATTAGCACTTTCTGGTTTATTAAATCCCAGGGAGGGAGTCATTTGATTATTCTGCTCCTTCACTTGTGCTTCTTTCTGCTGTCACACCTCAAACTACAAATTAATTGGGTTGAAAATGCAACACCAAAAAAGGCTGCACTCAAGATTTTGCCCATGCTTTAAACTCAGTCCTGGTAAGTCAAAAATCATAGTTTAAGTGTCTCTTGCTTTGTTTAGTTAGTCCACAGCTGTTTGATACTCAGGCCTGTTAAAGAGTGTATTTTACATATATAACTTAAATTCTCCAGGCAGCAGAAATGTGGCCATTCTCCATGGATTATTAATTGTGAAATATATTCTGTATGTGCGAGGGCATTTTAGGAAGAGTCTCAAGGGGTAAGGGAATATTTAACTGGTTCATTGCAATAAATATCACCGAGGCTTGTGTGAGAATATAAATTATTCTACAGTATGGGTTCACAGAGTCTTTACAGACAGGTCCAGATTTAATAATGTGATTATATTATATTTTGTCGTTTCATAACTATGGATAGAATTGTCGATTTCAATCATTCTCTATCTGAGAAGCTGCATATTTTTTTTTTGTTAAGTATTATTCCTAGTAAGGAGGGAAACAGGTCGAAGGAGCAACTATCAAAATAAAGATAAAGAAGGGAATCGTTTTAATTAAATGTAATTATTATGATCAGTGTAGTCTCTAGTGCTGTAAATAACACTTATTTTCAACATCTTTCATCATGTCAAATACCTGTTTTAATTTCCCACAGGTCGAGAGGATCTTTTCATAGAACTTTAAATAGCTTGTCTCAGCTCAATATTGATGTTGGGCTACAGCAGTTCTCAGAGTATAGTTTATCCATGTATGAATTTGAACACTTGGCTGCATGCACTGTTCGGTCCTGTTCCACTTGACAGGCCCGAGCCATTAGGCACGACAAGAAAAAATGCTTTAGCTGCTGCAGTAAGAAAAAAAGTTTTAAATATTTTTCATCTGCAAATTAGCCATTGACAAGATCTAAAAGGGTAACCTTAATTAACTGAAGCGGCTGTGCTGCAAAGTCTAAACCACCTGGCTGTCAACTGAGAACACAGCTGGACACCGGTGTGTGTGTGTGTGTGTGTGTGTGTGTGTGTGTGTGTGTGTGTGTGTGTGTGTGTGTGTGTGTGTGTGTGTGTGTGTGTGTCAGT
>NW_011348954.1:0-4770 GCF_000735185.1 Notothenia coriiceps | reverse complement strand
CTTTTTTGTAATGCTATTTTATTTCTATTGAAATGCTTACATCTTGGATTCTTTATTTCTAGTCCTTTAATCTTTATTGTTCAATGCCTTGACTTTTTATGAAGCTGCAACACAAACATTTCCCAGATTGGGATCAATAAAGTACTTCTTATCTTATCTTATCTTATCTCAACGTTAAGATAACCAATAAACGGCAGTTACTTACAGAATAAACGAGAGACTGACTTTCTTTCTCAGAATTCTGTGAAATAAATCTCAGAAAAAAGGTCAGATTTTAAATTTTCTTAAATATTTAATGTAATATCTGTTTATTGACATGTCCTGTTGTTGTTGCTTTAGGGTCCATCGGGGCCTCCAGGCATGCAGGGGTCTGCAGGAGTTCCAGGTGAGGGACTTCCAGGATCCCAGGTAATAAACTGGTTCACCTAAAGCACATTATATCTTTATATCATGTTGGGAACATCCTGAATCTCCTCCTCCAACATGAGTCCACATGATAACAAAGGTACCCCAACTGTAACTGTGAACATGACAGGATGTGTGATTACCTAGAAGAGCATCAGGACTGTTTGAGGCATATGATAGCTATGTGATTAACATGATGATTCAGCCTCTATGGAGAGAGACATATGACAAGCATGCTCATTTGTGACGTGGAGCTAATCTGAAGTAAACATTGAATACTGCTTTCTATTCCTCCATCTTGTGACTGTGTAACTCCCTCTCTTGGATATCAGCATGTGAAGGACACTGTTCAGGAACTAGTTGATGCTCTGTATGTGATGACTACTTCCATTCTGGAGAGGATCACAGATACATGGATCCTGAGATTCAAGCTCAAACCGGGGACCAGAGAGATTTCTCTAACAGATCATACATCGTTTCATGTGATCTGTATTCAGGACGGTCTTCAGTGTGAAGGATGAAATATGAGATGTGTGTTCAAAACATAGAAGGGAAAAGACTCAATAAACCAGTGTTTCTAAAACAGTGGGTGCATGGACCCCTAGAGGGACTTTGGAGTATTGCAGCGTTCCTCACAATCTCCAGACCATGATTTATTTTCCTGTACGTCCTGAAAAAAGTATATTATATATATATAAGACTTAACTGGCAGTAAATGTGACTAAGTACATTTACTGTATTTAAGTAATAAAAGAAACTGATGTGGGAGGTATTCCATTTTTTATTTAGAATATAATCCTTTATTGTCATTATACAGGTATATAATGAGATGAGTAGAGCTACTCTTCTTTAAGGTGCCATCAAACATATAAGAAACAAACAAGAGACGTACACATTCAGGAGAAGACAGCATACAAACAACAAGCCTTCATACTTCAATATGCAGATCCAGTTGAAGTGCAGGAATATATCGGTGCAACAGCATATTGAATTGATCAAAGAAAATGTGTCTTTTTCACATAATAAATAGGTGATTTTAGGATTTAAAAAATGCTGTGATATGTTATTCTTTTTTTTCTTTTTTTCAGGGGGCCCGGGGTTACGAGGGTCTGAAAGGCAGCCGGGGCCTCCCAGGTGTCGGGTCCAAAGGGGATAAGGTGAGTTTGGCTGTTAAACTCATACCAACCCAGATAAAACCCATGATACCTGTCTCACCTCTCACCTGTCTCACCTGTCTCACCTGTCTCACCTGTCACCTGTCTCACCTCTCACCTGTCTCACCTCTCACCTGTCTCACCTGTCTTACCTGTCTCACCTCTCACCTGTCTCACCTCTCACCTGTCTCACCTGTCTTACCTGTCTCACCTGTCTCACCTATCTCACCTGTCTCACCTGTCACCTGTCTCACCTCTCACCTGTCTCACCTGTCACCTGTCTCACCTGTCTCACCTGTCTCACCTGTTTCACCTGTCCCCTGTCTCACCTGTCACCTGTCTCAACTGTCTTACCTGTCCCCTGTCTCACCTGTCACCTGTCTTACCTGTCCCCTGTCTCACCTGTCCCCTGTCTCACCTGTCTTACCTGTCCCCTGTCTCACCTGTCACCTGTCTCACCTGTCACCTGTCTCACCTGTCTTACCTGTCACCTGTCTCACCTGTCACCTGTCTCACCTGTCTTACCTGTCCCCTGTCTCACCTGTGTCACCTGTCTCACCCTCAGGGACACTCAGGAGCCCCCGGGGCCCCCGGCATGGTCGGGTTTCCAGGGGCCGGCATTCAAGGAGAAAAGGCAAGAGCAATGATTTTGTTCTTTTTGTTTTACGTGTAAAGCAACAACACAAAAAGAAAATTAAACGAAACAAGAGAATGATGATACTGTTCAAACTTAAGCAGTATCAAATTAATAAATACAAATATTATTGACTAGCAAATGATATATAAACAAATTATTTAACTGATTACACATCCGAAAAGGGGAGAAGTTTACACTGATTTAATCCCACAGCTTCTTTAAAAAAAAAAAAATGTATGTCTCATACAATATACATTTACAATGATAAATAGATTATATTATTATTACTCCAATATATATATATGTTATTATTTTACGTTGTATGTCATAATTTAACAGATTTTTACCACTAATTATTATTTATTTGCGTAAAAAACAATTAAATGTCAGTTTTGTGTCTGGTTTCAGGGGGACTTTGGGCCATCGGGACCTTCGGGCCCCCGAGGGCCTCCTGGACTGGGGATCGTTGGTCCAAAGGTCAGTAACAGAGGATTATGGTGTATATATTATTTAAAGAAATGAGAGATACATTAAATAAAAATCTCCACAGGGTGAGCAGGGCTTCCCTGGAGAGCCTGGATCTCAGGGGGGGCGGGGCTTAGGAGAACCAGGAGCGAAGGTAAGATGAACCTCTTTTTAATAAACACATGTTTAATGTGATGCTCAGTGGGCTTTGAGTGTATCTGTGTTCCTCAGGGGGATCCAGGTCCTGGTGGGACTGCAGGGATTCCCGGTATTCCTGGAGAGGACGGGGCTGTGGGGTCTAAGGTGGGTCAGAGGTCAACTGTTACTCACACACACACACACACACACACACACACACACACACACACACACACACACACACACACACACACACACACACACACACACACACAGACCCACACACATACCATGCATACATCAATTCAGGGGACATTACATTGACCATGCATTTCTTGGAGACTTATCCTAACCTTAACCATAACCAACACATGCCTAACCCTAACCCTAACCAAGTCTTCACTCTAAAATTAATGATTCCCCTTATGGGGACCTCCATTAGGGAGGCGAGTCCCCACACGTGACTGTGTAAACAGATGTAGGTCCCCACAAGGATAATAATGCTAGGACACACACACACACACACACACACACACACACACACACACACACACACACACACACACACACACACACACACACACACACACACACACACACAGACCCACCTCTCTATCACACACACACACACACACACACACACACACACACACACACACACACACACACACACACACACACACACACACACACACACACAGGCTGTTTGAACCAATCAGAGCCAAGACTTTAAACATAACGCCAGAAATGAAAGCCAGGGGATATAAGTCTCAACAGGAAGTCTCCTCACGTTTTTCCTGCTGGTTCCTGCTCTGTGTAAACTCAAAACCAGTCGATGAGCTTCTGATTTAAAATGTGTTTGTTTTTGTTTGCAGGGAGAGATGGGGTGGCCAGGTGTGAGAGGACTGGAGGGGGCGGTGGGGAAAGGAATCCACGGAGAAAAGGTAAAACACAAGTATTATACTCATACACTCTGGAATGTTGGTTTATTTGACCTTGGGGTTAGAACTGAGATAATTCATGTGTCACGATGAAAAAAGGTCAATTATTGACTTATTTTCATGCAAAGTGACTGATTGGATTATGAATTAACTCAGTTTACATAGCACCTTGCATGCACAAATACAATTCCTAAGTGCTTTACAATTTAGCAGAACAACATTGACAGAGAGTTTTCTATTTTCTATTATCTAAAAATCTAAGAAAATCATAAAAATAATGAATACCGGTACCTTTTTTTGTTAAACATTTGAATCTACCTGTTAGAGCAAATATCCTTTCTGAATTCAACAGACTATGGGTACGGGTTATAGTTACGGGTTATTTGAAGCTCATGTACGTGCAGGATTCTTGCAGTAGTTTCTTTGTGGTTGATTGCACTTATTGTAAGATGCTTATATATATTTATATATGTGTATTTTGTGTTTTCCACAGGGAGACAGAGGAGACCGAGGGTCTCGGGGCCTCTCAGGTTCACCCGGACCCGTTGGACCTTCAGGAGCAAAGGCACGTTAAACCTCTGAATAATTACTTAATTTAGCCCAATTTTGTAATTTGTTTGTAATGTTAGCTGTTGTGATTGGTCGACTGCTGAGAGATGTCCCGCCCCTTAGCCTGGCATGTACAATGTGTTGGAGCACTAGCCAATAGGAGCCCTTAGGGAGTGTTCCATATTGATGTCACCATGTCCAAAGTGTGTTCTGTGGATTTTGGCCTTTGCAGACCATTTACATGCACTGAAACCTAGAGAACACGCTACAGGAGAGGGGACACATGATTGCATTCATCTTTTTTTACTCACTGGTTTTTGATTCTGTTGTTCAGGGGGAGCCGGGGAGTCCAGGACAAATGGGATTACAAGGACAAGCCGGCAGAGGCTTCCCTGGACCTAAGGTGATACAAACACACACACACACACACACACACACACACACACACACACACACCTAGAGACTCGACGAACGACACACG
>NW_011348953.1:0-1786 GCF_000735185.1 Notothenia coriiceps | reverse complement strand
GGTTATTGAGAGAGTTGGACTGAAATTGATTAGATTTTTTAAATCAACTGTTGGTAAATCAACAAAGTCTTTATGGCCTCTGAAGCAACAGAGAGATGTTTTCTAATAGTCAGGGTTTCCAATGTTCTGAATGTACTTGAAAGTATTGTGTTATACTTAAAAAACAAAGTGTTATAGTTTACAGAAGGTCTACCTACCTATAGGCTACCTGAATCTCTGAAATGTACTATATTCCTAAATATGCTATTGCTACACTTTATGGCAGAAATTGCACTTTTCTGTTGGTCTTTGTTAAGTACATCCTTGAAAAAAATAAACAATGTTTTGTTGCTTAAGCTTATGTATTCAGTCATTATTCAATGGTATACTAAAATCCATGTGAAAAAAATTGCTTCTCACTGTTCTCAGGTCAAATATTTATATGTGATTAAAAATGCGATTAATTAATTACAAAGCCTGTAATTAATTAGATTCATTTTTTTAATCGAGTCCCGGCCCTAATTTTTATATATCTGAGACCTATGCTATTGCCTAAAAGTAGCATGATAGGTGACCTTTAAGTACAAATTGTAAAATCACAGTCTAAAAATTATAGGAAAAGACTTAGGTTTATATTTTGCTTTTTTAAAGTACAGATATATTAGCAACATGTACTCAAGTCTAAAAAATATAGGTATTCATTATGCAGAATGCAGCTTATTTACACATTTTTGCCACACAAAATAATATAATGCTGTTTTTATCGTGCTTTGCAGGTTCACATTATTCATAAAAACAAATTGTTAGGGATTACATATAAGATACAGTACGTACACATGATGTTATAATTAATGAATCAATCATTATAATCCAGTGATGTTATTTTCCGGTGCAGGTACGCCAGCCTGTACTTCTGTTTGGGTCTGGAGAACAACGACAACGAGCTGCTGGCCCTCGAGGTTCTGCACCGATACGTGGAGCTGCTGGACAAATACTTTGGGAACGTAAGTACAGCGGAAGTTAGGAAAAACTCACAAGGCCAAAAAACTATCCTTGTCAATCTTTAAATCCGTTAATGTCATTAAGATTTACTACTTTTTTCTAAAAGATTGGGCTTCATTCAGCCACAACTTCCTAAATATATATTTTTAGTTTTTATCTGTTCAATATATAATCTATTTAACATAGAACATAAACAAAACAAAGAAACATGGCAGATCGTTTGCCTTAAATCCCATTTATGTGGGGAAAAAATGAAGAATTATGAATAATACAAATAAATAAAAAGGTTTTTGTTCTAACAAAATAAAAAAACCAATCTTGGATAACGTTCGTTAACCCTTTTCAAAAACAATAAAGTACAATGCCTGTTTATAAAGTATTTCTCAAATGAAATGAGCCAATAGGATGAGGACAGCATTTTCTATCTTTGACCATAAAATGATTTGTTTTTGTAATATGCTTTAAACGTGTACTTCAATATCATTTGGAGGTCAATATTGTACTTTTTAATCCACTAGATCAGGGATGGGCAACTTGGATGGTGGTGGGGGCTACATAATGTATGTACTGGCCACCAGGGGGCCGAGGGATTCACTTGGAACACACACACACACACACACACACACACACACACACACACACACACACACACACACACACACACACACACACAAATTGCATGTATTGTATGTAATTATTATTATTATTACTTTCAGGGAACATCCTCTAATAAGCTCACTAAACAAATATCAGTTCACAGAAATATTATTACATTTTTACAAGTGGCATGTTTGTATTGAACAGG
>NW_011348952.1:0-3110 GCF_000735185.1 Notothenia coriiceps | reverse complement strand
TTCTGACTTTTACTAAAAATTCTGACTTTTTTTTCTCAAAATCTCCAAAAAGTAGTCATCACATACAGAGCATCAGGTAGTTCCTGAACAGTGTCCTTCACATGCTGATATCCAAGAGAGGGAGTTCCACAGTCACAAGATGGAGGAATATCGGTTCTTCTAAGTAATCATAGATCCGGTCATTTACAAAAGAGTTTTTTCTCAAAATGTTGTTTTTTCTCTCTGAAAATTTAACATTCAGACTTGTTCTCAAAAATTTCAGACTTTTTCTCCAAATCTCAAAGTTCTGTCTTTTTTCTCAAAATCTCAAAATTCTGTCTTTTTTTCTCAAAATCTAAAAAATCTGACTTTTTAACTCAAAATCTCAAAATTCTGTCTTTTTACTCAAAATCTCAAAATTCTGTCTTTTTACTCAAAATCTCAAAATTCTGACTTTTTAATTCAAAATCTCAAAATTCTGAATTTTCTCAAAATCTCAAAGTTCTGACTTTTTTTTCTCAAAATCTCCAAAAAGTAGTCATCACATACAGAGCATCAAGTAGCTCCTGAACAGTGTCCTTCACATGCTGATATCCAAGAGAGGGAGTTACACAGTCACAAGATGGAGGAATAGAAAGCAGTATTCAATGTTTACTTCAGATTAGCTCCACGTCAGGAATGATCATGCTTGTCATATGTCTCTCTCCATAGAGGCTGAATCATCATGTTAATCACATAGCTATCATATGCCTCAAACAGTCCTGATGCTCTTCTAGGTCATCAGACATCCTGTCATGTTCACAGCTACAGTTGGGATACCTTTGTTATCATGTTACTCTGATATTGGAAGAGGACATTCAGTATTTTCCCAACAATGGCCGTCAGTGAAAAAACGTTTGGACACCCCTGCTTTGTCCTATTGGTACGCTGTCGTCAGAGATGATTTATCCCTCTTCCTCTTATTCTCACTCCTCCTCCTCCTCCAGCTGAATGACGTGGAGGTGAAGGAGGCTCTGGGTGAAGATGAGAGGTGTTGGGGTCTGTGGCACGAGCACCGGGGGTCCGTGAGGAGGCTGACGCTGCAGGGCCCCCCCGCGGTGAAGCTGTCCTGGCTGAAGGACCTGAAGGAGCTGCAGCAGAGGGCCAGTCTGCCCGGCAACAGTGAGTGCCCTTCAGCCGATACTTATAAGATAAGAAGAGAAGATGTACTTATTGATCCCAATTTGGGAAGTGTTTGCGTTGCAGCAGCATAAGAAATAAAATGTCCAAAATGTAAACATCTCAATAGAAATAAAAAAAACAAAAAAAAGTAGAAAATATACATGTTAAATTACAAATGCACAGTAACAAAATATAAAGCAGGATATTATATATACATCAAAACATCAAAACTATATCAACATTTTTTACTTTCTATTTTCAATCAACATGCTCTAATCCATGATGGCTGCCGTGTCTTTGGCTCCGTTCCAACTCTGCCTTTACTTCGTATTATTTAAGTGTTTGTTTAACTATTTTATCCGTTTTATTGCGTGGCACTCTTGGAGGAGCTTGTGACTTAAGATTTTCATTGATATATCTACTCTGTAGCTATGCACACATGACACTCAAAGCCTTACATCCTTGAATCCTACAATGGCAGCTTAAGCAGTGTTTTTCTAAGTTTCTCAATAATGTTCCTTTTTTTTACCCCTTTTTTCCACACAGATGTCGGATTTCGTAAACAACAACCATGTACCTGAAAAATGCTTAATGCTGTATTTGAAATGTTCAGTTTAGTCAATCCATACCTTTTAATCGTGCAATAGCACGACACAGGCATTGCAGTTGCATCTTTTTAGAAGCTGCAATGACAATTTAGTGTGAAATATATTTCACTTTTCCTCTCTGTTTTCAGATGTATTAGGGCTTCTCAATTAATCGTATTTTAACCGCAATTATGATTTTGGCCTGCAACAATTATGAAAACTAGGGATGCACCGAATATTCGGCCACCGAAAATTATCGGCCGAAAATGGTTAAAAAGGCCCTTTCGGCTAGCACCGAAAAAATATCACCGAATGTCAGAGAACATGGTTACGTTGATCATACTCTGCATATTTGTCCGGGTGTTTTTCAAGTGGTGGAGTAATCCTGAAGTGGTGAAAGTCTTTGCAGTTACACCCCCTCGAGAAATGTCAGCTGAACACGTTTTACAAATCGCAATCCGCACCTCTTTCTCTGATATTTTGAAATATCTCCAAGCGGCAGACATGTTGGCTGTGAGCCAGCCGCGAGCATGGTCGCGCGCCGTGCTTGTCGCCGCGTTTTGATTACGTCATCACAACAACACGTTAGCTTACCAAACTTATAGGTGCATTTGTTGTTGTTGAAGGCCTGGCTGTTACAGTCTTTATTTACACTAGTTTGTTGTAGGCCTCCTGGCCTAGATGTTTATGCAGTTTTAAAGCACCTTGGCTTTGTTCTGAATGCACTTTGTTGTAGTTATCCTACAGAGAAAAGAAAATGCACTTGACTTGGAATTAATGTACTGTATGCATTCAGAAGTGCTGAATAAATGTTTTATGGACCCATAATAGTGATTATTATTTAAGTTAAGTTTTGCCATAATCATGTATTTTTCCATAATCAGGTAGCTGAACAACATTGCTAAAAATGTATACATTATATATATATATATTTCTATTAATCATTTTCGGCCTTTCGGCATTCGGTTTTCGGCCAACTGTTTCCTATTTTCGGTATCGGTTTCGGCCAAGAATTTCCCATTCGGTGCACCCCTAATAAATGGTGACCAAACCGTTTGAGACCCACAGAGAACTTAGACTAAGTGAACCATCTAAACACTCAGAGTCCTTTACCTCACCTGAGCTGAGGTTATCCCGAGCTTGAATGACACACAGAGACCAATCAAGGGCTTTGATTTATGATCTGTATGACAGTGGCCATGTCGGCAGACCACATCATGTAGACAGCCAGTCCCCCTGTGTGAGGCAGGCCACATCATGAAGACAGCAAGTCCCCCTGTGAGGCAGGCCACATCATGTAGACAGCCAGTCCCCCTGTGTGAGGCAGGCCACATCATGAAGACAGCAAGTCCCCCTGTCGAGGCAGGCCACATCATGTAGACA
>NW_011348951.1:0-3173 GCF_000735185.1 Notothenia coriiceps | reverse complement strand
TGGCCCGATGTTGTTAAGATCAGAGCCGAATTTGAACATTTCCTTAATCGTGTGTCCATCGGGTGTCAATTTCGGGACAGTGTGACAGGGGCTTTAAGGGGAAGGTCAAAATCCTATATATTTTTTTCAGATTCTCACATTTTGACTTCTTTCATAAAATTAAAACTTTTTCCTCAAAAGCTCAACATTCAGATTTTTTTCTCAAAATCTATTTTTTTTTTCAAAATTTCGAACTTTTTTCCAAAAATATCACAACATTCATATATTTATTTTAAAAAAACATTTTTTATTTTTTTTTCTCAAAATTCGAACTTTTCTCAACATTCAAATTTTTCTCAAAGTTCTGACTATTTGGACATTTCTCAATTTCTTTTCTAAAAATTCAGACTGTTTTTTCGCCAAATTCTGACTTTTTTTCCCTAAATTCTGCCTCAAAATCTCAACATTGTGACTTTCTTCTCAAATTTGAACTGATGACTACGTGATAACAGAGCGGTGCGCGGAGGACAGATTTTTGACGGACCATTCTGCAGTAATTTCTTTTAATCGTGCATTAAGGTGAAGATGATTCTAACTTTTTTGCTCAAAATCCTGTATTTTTTCTCAAACCCTCAAAATTATAGCTTTTTTCAAAGAAATCTCAAAATTCTGACTTTTTCCTCAAAATTCTAACTTTTTCCTCAAAATCCTGTATTTTTTCTCAAACCCTCAAAATTATAGCTTTTTTCAAAGAAATCTCAAAATTCTGACTCTTTCCTCAAAATTCTAACTTTTTCCTCAAAATCCTGTATTTTTTCTCATATTCCCAAAATTAAAATTTTTTTCCAAAAAATCGCAAATGTTGACTTTTTCTCAAAATTCTGACTATTTGGAAATATCTTAAATTATGTATTTTTTCTGGAATGTTCTCAAAATTCTAACCCTTTTCTCAAAATTCCAACACTTTTCTCAACGTTCTGACTTTTTTCTCAAAATTCTTCGATACGAGAGGACTGTTTGGATTCCCACCTTGGTGATGCGCGGGTGGCTGCAGCGCAGGTTGTGTCGGCCGTGGTGCATCCAGTTCTGCTCGGAGGCGGGGCAATGCTGCCGGAGGAGGCACTTCCTGCTATCCGTGCACCAGCCACACTCAAAGGAGGGCGGGGCCTTCAGACACTGACCACAGCTGGAGCGCTGGGCCTCACACTTATACAGCAGCGCTGAGGAAACAAGGGAAATATACAAGAATCAAATCTGTTCTAGAGGGGGCGAACGTTTGGACACATACAGAAAAACATACGAAGGGCTGGGCCCCCTAGGTATATTAGCCTTATAGGTTAAGTTACAAGTTATCAAAATCTATCACATGTAGGTCAATTATGCTTAAATAGGCTTTAAGAAACAAACAGCCTTCATCCCAGCTCTCCAGAGGTCAATGATTCAAGGAAATATATATCATTTTTTATTTACGTATAACTGAACATTGTTATTTCGTTGTGTCGCCTGATGATGAGTTTTTTGTACCTTTCATAGACACAGGCTTATCGATGAAGAAGTCTCCGTCCCAGACGATGGAGAAATCCACCGGCAGGTCCCCGGCCTCGTCGCCTTCATACCAATACTACAGAGACACAGAGAGAAAGACCATTTATATAATTAGACACTTTTCTAATTGGGAAGTGCTCGTTTAGACCAGGCAGTCGAGACACGTTAATTAAAGAAGAGGAAGAAATAGCAGACACAAAGTATACAAGGAGCTAAAACTATATCAGGTAATAGATTCTAATTTATAAAAAACACACCAATATCCACAATCAATATGTTTGTTAGGTGTTAGGACTGTTTTTACACAGTAGTATTGCTAGTTTGACTTTACTCAGGGTCTGAGTAATCCATTAATGTCTAAAAACTGGTCATATTTTCAGGGCTAACAGAGAAAGCCTATTTTTGTACAGCTTATAATGAAAAAGAAAAAAACACTGATTATAAAGGAAAAACTCGGCTTTAAAGAAAAACTGATGGAAAACGCACGCACACACACATTCACGCACACAGTGGTGTTGTCATGGTGCCTGAAGATATCCATGGTAACCAACCAAAAGCAGTGAGAGAAACAACATAATGGATTTAGAGGAACCTGATCCACCTGCATGTCTCTGAGTGTCTAAACAGTGGGGTGTTAATGGAAGGAGGAATATAACTGTGAGTGAGTGAGTGAGTGAGTGAGTGAGTGAGTGAGTGAGTGAGTGAGTGAGTGTGTGTGTGTGTGTGTGTGTGTGTGTGTGTGTGTGTGTGTGTGTGTGTGGAATGAACAATAAAACTCATCTCCAAACACTGTTGAAAAGAAAGAGAAAGGTTGTGCCCTGAATATATCACCTAGACTCAAATGGCACCAGATAATGACACTCACACAAACACACACCCCCCCCCCACACACACACGTAGGAGAGAGTATAGTTGAGTTTTCTGAAAAATTGAAAATCAATGTGTCTTAATGACTCCAGTCTGCTCATTTCATTAACTTACTGCACACACACACACTTTCAAAAACATACACTTCTAAACACACACACAGATTAATTAAGAGGTGACTTTATTACCTTACTTCAGCAGAAACTGTAAAATTCTATAGTACCACATCAGAGGACTGAGTCTACTGCGCACACACACACACAAAATTAACAGATTTCATTAAGTTAGAGCGGCTTCAGTTCTATATTCCTTCCTCAGCAAAAAATACATCCAGCCCGAGTTTTACTGCTTTTCAGTTCACACACACACACACACACACACACACACACACACACACACACACACACACACACACACACACACACACACACACACACACACACACACGTAATTAATAAGGCGTTGATATTAACATGATCTTTTCTGCAGAGCAGCAAGAATGACCACATTTTTCATAAACCGGAGTGTGTGTGTGTGTGTGTGTGTGTGTGTGTGTGTGTGTGTGTGAGCGATGACCACACGACTGAAATATGTTGAATACCCCAACCAATCTAGAGAGAGATGTGTGTGTGTCTAATGCTCTGATTTTCCATTAAAAGAAGCCAGCTGAGCCCAACAGAGCGACATCATAAGTCAGGCTGCCGCCACACACACACACACACACACACACACACACACACACACACACACACACACACACACACACACACACACACACACAC
>NW_011348950.1:0-2143 GCF_000735185.1 Notothenia coriiceps | reverse complement strand
ATTGACGTCAATGTATAATTTTCCGCTTCCGGGGTCCCATGGGTCGGAAGTAGATAGGCGGGACTTCGCCTCTCTATTAAACAAAAAGCATTTCAAATACAGTCACTAGCCATCGTCATTCCAATGTGGGGGGAGTGGTTTTCACCATCATTATCATCATTGTATATTTTTTAAATGGCTAATATTGGCCTACAATCAGGGCCGCCGCTTGCGGACAGGCAAGGAAGGCAACTGCTTGGGGCCCCAGGCCAGTAGGGGGCCCCCGAGGGGCGACACATCTTTAAAACGACATCTGTGTCGGTTTTTTTTTTTTAATGCCAAATTCAGAACAACAACTTATACAATTAAACAGACATCATACGTTGCCATAAGCCTTCATCAAATTCAGTTAATCTACAATAGTGGGGGCCCCATTATTGTAGATGAACTGAATTTGAATGAGTGGGGCAATGCGCAACGTTTGCAATGACAGACAGTAGGAGACCTCCCTAATGGGGCACCACCTTATCCAGGCTCACTCCGGTCGCGTGCAGGATTGTTTACAAAATAACAGAGGTGGGAGTAAGTCCTACATGTGCAAGTCATGAGCAAGTCTCAAGTCTTGACCTACAAGTATCAAGCAAGTCACTGTGGTGAGAGTCAAGCAAGTCAAGTCAAGTCATTGCTCAGGTCAAGCAAGTCAAGTCATACGAAATTCTGATGAATAAGCCCAGTTTCCGCATTTAAATCAGTTAAAAGACAGTGGTTATGAAAATGGATTCAACCCACACTATGATCTTCATTACATACACAGTTAATCATTTGAAATCTAATTTAGACCGATGACAATCATATTAGATTCATATTAACCCTAGAACTGTAGACAATATAGCTAGGACTCAAAAAGTCTGTTCAAAAAGGCAGAATTCCAGGTAAGAAAATCATATATGGCATTTGCCATTACACATATTTAATTTAAATTTCTGTTAACACTAGAACCGCCAACAGCGTCAGCACCTACATAGATATCATTTTCAAACCATTTAATTTGTTCCTCTTCATAATTTCCTTATAAACTAAGGAGGACGATTTAAAACACACTTAATTGGGTTAATTTAGAAATGGCTTCAGTTTATCATCATAACAGATCAAAAAGTTCAGATTCATTTTACAATAAATCAAGGAATGATGAACTTCTACAAACAAAAACAACATAATTAAAACATTTAAACAAACTACTAAAAGTAGATGAACTACATTATTCAAAAGTTTACAGTAACTTCTGATAATAACACAAGGGAAATAAACGAGGCATCTCTTTTCCTCTCTCTCTCTCCTCTCCTGACAGCCCGTCAGTATCAGGGTTAGTCAAAATAAATCCCTTGGCGGCTCTAGTGTTCATTTACCGTTTTGTCTTCTCTTTGCAATGCTTAATCGATTTGAAACCAAGTCCAACGTAGCTTAAACTTAACGTTAGCTTTCTAGCTAACACATGCACGCACCTTTCTCTGTGGGGTTTTTTGTAGTGACGAATGAAGTTGGATGTTGTGGTGGTCGTGTCAGCTTTTACAATACTTAATAGCCAAATTAAAGTGGGAAGATTTGTCCTGGCAATCATGTGTAAGTTTATTGGTTGACCTAAACAACAACACACTGCACAGGGAAATACAAAGGGGAAGTTTTGGTTTAAAGAGGCTGTCACTTTTCAAATGTTATTTGACTTTTTGGGCCACTAGGGGTCAGTGCAAAGAGCTGTAAACATGGATGTATAAAGAGAACTGGATACAGCGTCAGAGGCAGGCCCCTCCGCTTCGCGTCGGGCCAAACCATGCCCCTTAGCTGTGATATAATGAGCATATACCACGGCCTCTCGTGAGCTATTGCTTAAATATACTATACGCTGATTAACAGACTTCTCCTTTCCAATGAAAGTTAATGGGAAAAAGCAGAGGCGGGGGACTCGAGTCACATTTTCGGACTTGAGACTTGCTTGACTAACATTGATAAAAGACTTGACTTGACTTTGACTTGGTATTCATGACTTGAGACTTGACTTGACTTGAGACAGATGACTCGAAAGTACTTTACTTTTCTAAATTAAATATTTGCATTTGCTTTTGTATTGTACGGAGCCCCTAAAGGGCAATGAAAAATAAATACAGTA
>NW_011348949.1:0-2937 GCF_000735185.1 Notothenia coriiceps | reverse complement strand
ATTTCATGTGTGACTATGAATTATTGTACAGACATTCAGGTACCCCAGGGCCCAGGAGTTCAAAACTTTTAATCTCAATCAGATCCGATCAGATTTTCGAAATCCCATTTTTTGTGATCCAGGATCAGACAAGTCGGCCAAATGTTGTCCCTGGAGTTCAAAGCAATTCAGGATAGGATCAGCCTGATCCAGATTACGATTTTTCAAGATGACTAGATCCTGAATATCAGTGCTTTAATCCTACCGATCGCCATCTAGTGGACATGAAAAATAATACAAGGAAGACAAGAGACCACATTGCAGAGACATCTATAATGTCTAATTATATATTTTTATTTGAAAGGTGATGACAGATGATGGACTTTTTTTTTGTTGAAGATATTTTTACTTTAATCTAAATTACATTTTTGATTGACAATCTTTGCTGTTACACTTTTATGAGCATCAACATTTATGTCATCAACATTTGGTTGAAAAACAAATAGGCCACCAGAAACGTGAGCAAAAATGGGAAAAATAAAATGTATTTCCCATGAAGGCTAAAAATTGTGTATTATTTCAGTTAACAAACTTTGCCATCTTATTTAAATTGAAACATATTTTAAAATAAATTGTACAGTACATTTTGCTCTGGTAATCCACTGGAAATCCACCCCTCTGGTGGGATCAGGGTAATCCAGTTTTTTGGGATCAAACTGGTCCCAATCCTGTGTTGTTGGTTTGAACTACCCGTTTTGAAGATTTGATACAGATTAAAGCTTGGATTGGATTTCCTGATCTGATCGGATATGAAAGTGATCCTAATCCTGTTTTTTGGTTTTGAACTATCCAAATCTGATCTGATCAGATAGGGATTCAAAGTTTTGAACTCCTGGGCCCTGAAGAGCGTGTGAACGCAGCAATAGTGTCATAACAGAAAATAAAAGCTTTCTCAAACAGCTGGTGACAGGAGGAAATAGTGCATATCTTTAGGACTATTTCCAGCAGCCTATTAATGCACATTTGATGCTGTAATCAGTATTTACAGCAGCAGGATGTGGGATTTTGTACGGCCTGTTTTTAAGTTATCTGAGATTAATGTTCTGTCTGAAAACGATCCATCCAGATACATTTTTTGTATATCTTGTGTGAAAATAAAGCCACTCGTCAGGCAGTGTGCTTTGGACTCACTGCAGCCGTCCTCGTCGCTGCCGTCTCCGCAGTCGTTCCAGCCGTCGCACTGCAGCGTGCTGTTGATGCAGAGGTTGTTGGTGCACTGAAACCTCCCCGGACACGCTGATCAACGACAACCAAAAAGAAGATGATCAATCTAAAAACTGAAGGTTAGCGTGACAAAGGGGCATTTCAAAATGAAAATGAAATCAGTCTTACGGTTATTCGGGATGAATGCTTCGTACTCTGCGATGAAACCCTGGTCTACGTAAGACGAGTCCGATTTAAATGTGATCGTCATCTTATTTTTCCGGCTGGTGACCACGGTGCTCTTCGGTTTACTGCCACACAATCTACACCAAACAGACAAAACACAATTTAGATTCAAAACACTCGCTTCTTTAAACAGGCGCACAGTATATTGACTTATAAGTAGAGATGTCCCGATCCGATCACGTGATCGGGGATCGGAGCCGATCACGTGATTTTTAAAAGATCGGAATCGGGAGAAAAAAATCGGGGATCGGGATTTTTTTTTTTTTTAAATACTTTTTTAAAATTTTGTATTCAATGTTACAAAACAAAAATGACCATTTTCAAGTCTTAAAGTCATCCTGAGGCCTTAGTTTTGGTTTCAAATTACAGAACATCATGTATGTGTTGCTTCTTTGGGGCTTGTTTTCATAGACCTGGTTGCTTATTTCTCTCAAATCTGGCAACAGAGTGGGCGCAGTGTCTAATTGTAGCAGTAAGCTAACGAGTACTGATAAGCTTTATTTTGTTTTGATCCAATGCTGCACAACTGAACTGATCCAATGCTGCTGTGAAAGAAAGAAGCTATATCCATGTTGGATAGAATATCCAATTTAAATAAAAAAAAAAAACCTTTTTTCTCTTTTTTCTCTTAATGCATTGCATAAAGATCGGATCGGGAAAAATCGGTATCGGCAAATTGTCAAAATCAAATGATCGGAATCGGATCGGGAGCAAAAAAAGGTGATCGGGACATCCCTACTTATAAGGTAATAAAAACAACAATAATATTCATTAAACATTTGTTTTACATAGTACCGTACAGTATACAGACGTCATTAAGTACTTACCAATACAAACAGAATTCCAAACCCACAGAGAATGAAATTAAATAAAAAAACTAAACTGAACACGGAGAGTAAAACTGAACAAATGAAATCAAACGGGAATAGAATCACATAATTGCAATCCTCAAAGAAGTGGTTTTTTAAAAAGTAATTTCAAGGTTGGACAACTTCATTAGGAGCCAGTGTTGAAAGAGAGGAAATATGAAGAGAGAGAAAATGCCGACCTCTGACCGTTGACCTCCACATAATCATTCTGGCACTGGCTGCTGTATTTCCCCAGGAAGAACTTGTTGAACTGAACCTTCAAAAACTTCTCCTTTGGAGCCTGAAAAGAGACAATGGAGTTAATGGGAGCCTGTAGGGAACAATAACAAGACTTTCATTTTTAATAAACCAATTAAAATGGTTCCTCGCCTCGATGGTCCACACACACGTGGTTTTTGGAGGATAGTTGGAGGGGAAGAACGGCGAGGAGAAGGAACCTCTGTCTGCAGTCAGTGCTCCTCCACACTCTGAAATAAACACTGATATGTTAGACATGTAGGAAACTTAAACTGAGGAGAATCAACTTCTATAACATCACAACTAACGGCACTGAGGTTTGAGGTCCCACTGATACCTCACTGATGACACAGCGATCATGGATGGAGATAAATTGCCTCAGGTGTTGTTGGGAAAATACTGA
>NW_011348948.1:6114-12013 GCF_000735185.1 Notothenia coriiceps | reverse complement strand
AGAGAGTGAATACACATACTATACAGAGATGCTGTATGAGAAACCAATGTGAGTTTGGAACATGGACAATGTAAATCTATTCTAGTAGACCTCAACAATGGAATTATGATCAGTAGAAATGGCCATGACATGGGACCTTTAAAACAGTCCGCTCTTTGATAGGAATGACCTAAAGATGTGTTTGTGTGCAACCCAGCTCACACCATTTCTTGCCACATCTGCTTTTAGTCACACTAAGAATTTCATTTTTTCTGCCTTCCAAGTTCGAGACTGGCCTTGACTTTAGATTTGAAACTGATGGATAGAAGCCACGAGCCACAGTTATTCTTCTTAACTGAACTTTAACTAAGCCTCATATCTTTCAGAAATGTAAAAGAAAGAGAAAATAAATCTTTAAACAATGGATTGCCTGAACATGCATAATAAGTTGGCAGGGGAAGAACTCCACATTGTGTTGGTGCTTAAAAACTGGGCAATGTCAGTCGTATAATCTTTGTTGCATAAATATATTCTTTATCTAAGGGCAACAACTTTAAACACAGTGGGATCACCGTCAGAACGACTGCGATCACCATGCCTTCAGCCAAGCAGACTTTAAAATATGCGGTAGAAGACGCTGCCAAGGATATATCTCTTCCAATTTCAAGAGACTTAAATCATTAGGAGGCACTGGCTGAAAAGGTATTTGATTATTGTTTAATGACAGTCGGCTTTTATGAGATTAGTCTTAAACTCAGCGTGCCTGTGTGTGGAGCTGGAGGGAGGTTATTTGGGTACACAGAAATCTCTTGGGACACAATTTGCATTGATGGAAGTATACACACACACACACACATACCAAGTACACACACACACACACACACACACACACACACACACACACACACACACACACACACACACACACACACACACACACACACACACACACACACTCTCTCTCTCTCTCTCTCTCTCTCACACACACACACACACACACACACACACACACACACACACACACACACACACACACACACACACACACACACACACACACATTGGACTGGAGTAAAAGTGCTAGTTTAATCTTTCTTGCTAGTTCAATTGTCAATTCAAGCAATTTTATTAGCAAAAGTTTCTCTTATTTAACAGATTTAAGAATATTTAACTGTTATGCTTAAACCTGTTCAGGACATGTATCTGCTTCATCTTTTTTTGCAGTATCACATAATCTCTCCGTGGAAGAAAAGTAATTTATGAGATACAATATCTAATTATCTAATTGTTATGAAATATAGGCCCGGTTTGATGAAGAAGTAAGATTGAACACTTCGGGAAGCCAGAAAGATGTGAAACTTATTTGTGCCTTCAACATAAATGATTTTTTTGAATGTTTTGAATATTTAAAAAAAATGGTTGTATGACATACTGTACGGTTTCTAACACATGTGAGGTACTGACCAATTTGAGTTTCAGTATTTATTTTGATGTTTGTGGAAACTGTGATTGGTCATGTTTGGCTGTTTGTGTTTTGCTCTAAAATTGCCTAAAGCAGGTGTTAATGTTCATGGAAGTAACACGATGCTAAGGAATAGGAAGAATGTCTCTGTAAGCCTAGTGAAAGTTAACACACATCAGTAAAGTCATTTCATTTTTAATACCATTGTCTTTTTTTATTTCCCGCACAAAAAACATGTATGACAACAATGCTGAAATCAGCCATTTCTCAGAGTTAGGCAATTTGTTCCGGCTGGAAATACAAATCAACATTTACAGACAAAGGGAACCGGGATGGACTACATTTTCTCTAAAACATACGTAGCTAACAATAGCTCCATCTAAAGGTAACTTTCAGGAAATAACTGTTGAATTATGCATGGTGTATGTGCATCCACATAGAAAGGGCATGTTGTCAGCTCACGGTAATGACTGAACAGCAGCAGCTGCTGTCTCTCTCTAATAGAAGTGAAGGTTGCCCGTACCCTCGGGTTGGTTTAGCTTCATTTTTCCATTTCCTCTATCCTTATGACCTCTCCGGCTATTTATTTCTGTCACACGTCTTTCAGGTCACAATTACTTGGTCACTTACTGCTTCTCACACGGACAGCGTCCACTTATGTATGATTTGTTGTGCAGCGTAGGATAAGTCAGCCGAGCAGATTCATCAGAGTCCTGATGTTTTAGTTTATTGAGGCATATTTTGCTACATTACCCTGGCTGTCTTGTTTCTTTTTCTTTTGTCATTGACAGTGTGTTTCCTCAGATTGTCTGCTAATTGACAGCACTGCCTCCTACAGCAGGTTTGCCATATCCGGGCCGCTGTAACCAATGTGCCCCTGCATTGTTAGAGGACATTATACTCTGATACATGCAGTAGATGCCCTGCATGATGGATCAGAACTATTATCTTTTGGTTAAAAGGCTAAAATACCATCCTGAAATCGCTTTTCTGACTTTCTACAGGAAGATTATGCAAACTGCCACCACAATAGACTTTAAAGGATATTAATATGATTTAAAGTGTGAAATAAAGACTGGATGTGGAGGCGTTTGATGGCTGCTGCTGTGATGGATGTGCATTTATGGAGGTTTCTGAACACGCACACCTTTCATTCATAATGGTGAACTGTTTGATTTTATGGCAAATAAGTAGATTTATTCCTTTTTTGTTTCATTTAAAGTGGAATTTTACTTTGTGGAGTCATATTGTCTTTCAAATGTCTTTCTGTATGATCTTTTTCTGTCTGTGTGATAAATGCATTATTTACTTCAAAACTGCTTTGATCCAGAGAACTCAGAATCACATTCACCTTGTTCTTTGGTTTGACATGAAAAAAGAACCTCAAAGTTAAGAAGCAACCCTGAGAAATCACACTGTGCACCAGAAGACTTTGATTACGAACCATTCTTTCAATCAGTGCTGGAAAATGTTTATATGCGTACACGCTGTAGACCAAAAAGTAACCAATAAGGTTAATAGATCATAAAAAACAAGTTCTCAGCAACAGTGCTCACTAACGATGTTCTTAAAACTATAACCAGCAAAGACAAACGGAATAGGATGAGTGCAACGTGTGAACTTTGGTTTGAAATCAGACTGCGGTGATTTTTTTTTACGGTTTCTGACAAAATTCATATTCTAGGATTTTCAGAAAAAGTAATAATTCTGTTTTTTTTGCAGAATTCTGGCTTTTTTCTGAAAAATTAAATAAAAAATGTAGCCCCTAATTTTCTTTCGTAAAGATAGACTTGGCTTATGGTGAAACAAATAATGACATCTCTTAGACACACATTATACTTTCAAAAAAACCTTTCAAGATAACATTATTTTGAAAAAGGTAAATGTGCATCTTTATTTCCAAGTTTTTAAAAGGAACTTTGAGAGCTTAAAGCGTAGTGCGAAATAGGTTTTTGTGGTCACTTTAGTAATTATTAGAGTTCTGTTGGGTCTGCAGAGCGACCTGAGCTATGGACGAGCGGTCAGCAGATGATTGATGGTCCCACCACACAGATTAATAGAGCTGAGCTTTTCAAACAGAAGCCAGAGAATCAGGCCGCTGATTTGCATGTTGCTGTAAAGGGTAACGGCTAACACCAGCCAATGTCCCTTGTGGATTCATAACGGGAAAAAAAAAAAGGTAGTGGTTTGGCTTTACACCGGGAAAACTAATTAAACTGACCTCTGGGATCAGTCTGCTGTGTATTCTATATCTACGGAGTTCACACCTGATGAGGATATTGTCAATTTGACACCATACATTAGGTTACATGTCCTTTCTCTACTTCATGTCTCTTTATACCAGCCAACATCCTGTCAGCAGGTTGTCTGTATGTAACGGAGCTTCAAAACAAAACTATGCTGCTTCTAATAAACATATTAAGAAACACGTGAGTTGTCTGACTGAAGTGATAATAAGATATTGTTTATCAAAATTATATTTAGTCTAAACGACATGTTGATGAGGACATTAATTGAGGTATGAAAACAACAGCAACATTAGAGTCTTGTGTCAAAGACTCTAATAATAATTTATAAAAATAGTAATACAAATACAACTGGCAACTCTCTTTTACAATTCAACAGCAATATATTCAGTTTGAGTTTGCACAATGTTGCATAATATTTCTTTACAGATGAAACACTTGGAAAACAAATGTCTCCTTAGAACAAATGCTGGACAAGTATACTCCCCCTGGGCTTCATCACAAGGAAGGATTTATATTTTCCAGTAGAGAAATCCGAGTAAAGTTGAAAATAAGAAATGACTGTAAGTCCCTGAAGCAGTCAGTCTTGGTTGTTGATGTTTCCTGAACCCTTATAACGATATATTTCACAAAGAAATGTAAATGTTTGACTTTAAACTTTCTACAACCTGCAAACATGCAAACACTGTGGAAAGGCAGCTGCAATCTGAGCTGTTTTCCGGTTCAAAACAAGACTTATTTTTATGTATTTGGTGTTTGAATTCTTCTTGGATTGAGTCATTGTAACACAAGGTGGATTCTGGTGTGTATTATCCATATGCCGTATAAATCTGGTGTTAAAAAGGAATGTAAATTGAGGAATAACAATGTGTTTGAGGCGTGATGACAAACAAAAGAAAAATAAGAAGCAATTCCACCGACACAGTTTGATTGACATGTGATATTTAGAAAGTGTACGCCTGGAAAACGCACACAAATGAGCATTTAGTAAGAAGAAGATAACAGAAATGTGAAAGTTGCGTTCTTACGTCTGCTGATGTTCGTAGAAAAAGTGATTTAGATATGAATGTCTCCCGATGTGGTGTCTCTTTATGTGTTTCCACTCATGTCGTTGTTGTGACAGATTTAGCATTCTAAGATCTGCTCGTAGCAAGGTGTTCAGGCTCGTTTGAGGTACTTCCCATTTCCTTTTGGTATGTTTCCTCCTGCTCTGACTGTGCAGCCTGTCTGTTTGATGGATTGTCTCTATTCTCTGCTTTAGTTCCTCTGTCTACTCCACACTGCATACTGCAGAACATAATTGAAAATGCCGACTCCAGCTCGTGAACACACGCTGCTTTTTCAACTTTTTTGTAGGGAGTTCCATCTTCCACAACATATCTGAGTTTTCACATCACTTTCTGTACATTGCTTTTATTTGATATGCTGCATTACCTCAACTCATTCCAGCAGTAGCATGACCTGATGATATAACATATATATATAAAAGTATGCAACTGATATATTCTGGCCTGCAGTGACTACAACGTGTAACTATGTTTATTACCTAGAAGGGGACGGGTTAGTTTGCTAACTAGGGATGTCCCGATCACCTTTTTTTGCTCCCGATCCGATTCCGATCATTTGATTTTGACAATCTGCCGATACCGATTTTTCCCGATCCGATCTTTATGCATTAAGAGAAAAAAAGGTAACAGATAACGGCTGGTCATCCAACGCGATGAATTCAGCGATCTTGGCTGTTATTTTTTTGGCCTTTTCACTGTTCTGGGGCAGTTTCTCTTTCCTTTTAAAAGTCTCTGAAAGTGTCGGTTGTTTCAGTGCTGTTACCTGAGTGGCCGCTGTGTACTCGTCGTGTTTGTTTCTCAGGTGGCGTATTAGATTGGTCGTGTTGAACGTAGCTCTGTTCTTTCCACCAAAAGGAACCTCCGCCTTGCAAACATTGCATCTGGCTGTTATACTGCCTTCGCTTTCAATTTTATAATACTTCCAAACTCTTGACATTTTCTCTGTCCTCCCGGGTCACCAGCTGAACGTAGCCTCTCGTTAGCTTACTGCTACTATTAGACACTGCGCCCACTCTGTTGCCAGATTTGAGAGAAATAAGCAACCAGGTCTATGAAAACAAGCCCAAAAGAAGCAACACATACTAAGGCCTCAGGATGACTTTAGGAGGTGAACATGGTCATTTTTGTTCTGTAACATTAAATAA
>NW_011348948.1:0-4270 GCF_000735185.1 Notothenia coriiceps | reverse complement strand
GTGTGTGTGTGTGTGTGTGTGTGTGTGTGTGTGTGTGTGTGTGTGTGTGTGTGTGTGTGTGTGTGTGTGTGTGTGTGTGTGTGTGTGTGTGTGTATGTGTCTGTGTGTGTGTGTGTGTGTGTGTGTGTGTATGTGTGTGTGTGTGTGTGTATTGAACAAGCCTTCCTTGAGATCAGATGGAGGTGACAGGCTTTCTGCCAGTCTCAAGTGGATTAGTTTTAATTCAATAAACACTTCACAGGCACATAAAACATTCATACCTCATAGGTAACTGTGTGTGTGTGTGTGGCCTAGCATTACTATCCTTGTGGGGACCTAAATATGTTTACACAGTCACATGTGGGGACTCGCCTCCCTTATGAGGACATAACGGGGGTCCCTATGAGGAGAATCATTCATTTTAGGGTGAGTAATTGGTTAGGGTTAGGGTTAGGGTTAGGCATGTGTTGGTTATGGTTAAGGTTAGGATAAGTCTCCAGGAAATGCATGTAAGTCAATGTAATGTCCCCTGAAGTAATGTATACATGGTATGTGTGTGTGTGTGTGTGTGTGTGTGTGTGTGTGTGTGTGTGTGTGTGTGTGTGTGTGTGTGTGTGTGTGTGTGTGTGTGTGTGTGTGTGAAACATGATAGAAATGTAATGTAATATCTAAATAAATACATTATACTGTACGAGTGTCTGAGGTTGAAATTTATGTATCAATAAAAAACAAAGTGCTATTATCTCGAAACAAACTATACATCTCAGCTTTAATGGAAAGACTAAAAATCAATGCAAGGGACATCAGATCTTTGTGGACCAATAAGGAAACTGTAGTATTTCTTAAAACAATACTTGGACCAAACATAAACAGCATTTTTCCATTTCTTTTTTTACACAATGCAGTAACTTTGAACTGGATCTTGATACTCCTAATGTTGTCGAAGCACTATGGAAATGCCAATGTTTTTGTTTTCTTTTTGTCTTTTTCCCCGGAGATTTGGTTCAAGTTTTGATCAAAGCCTGATCAGAAGAGATAGAATGAGAAATGAAAGGATTCTGTGACCACCAATTTATGAATATACCTTTTATCCTTTACCTACAATACTTTTTAAGATTGTTTATTTTGGGCTCATAATCTTCTGTTTGGAGAACTTGATGTCAACATTTTTCCAATTATTGGGTCCCTTAAGAGCCCACAGATGTGAAAACTAACTGTATAGTGCTTGTTTTATTGACAAGATGAATGAGTTGCTGGATGTTTAGTAGTGATCTGTGATTACTTGTAGGAGAGAAGTGCACACTGGCAGGGAGTCATGGCGAAAGCATCAAACCACAGCTATGCACAAACTTTCCACACAGCACAATTACCTCTCCAGCGGTGAGAGGTAATTGGCATCTTTGCTTGGGAACATCATTTCAGAGTTGTTAGGGAGGGCTGTGTGGACGCCTGCTGATTATTTCAATCAGCCCTTTTAAACCTTGCCAAATGTACTGGTGGCTAGTACTGTGTGACTGGCCCTGTCTTTGTTTTTCCTTAGTCCTGGCTTTTTTAGGCACTTGGACATAGGTGGTTTAACAAGCTCATTATTGTAATTATTTTGGACAAGAAAGGAGATTTAGCTTGTACTGCCAAATCTATGAATGATATTTATCATTTTGTATCCAATAATGTCAATCATCATTTTTAAAGAGGCCCTATTATGCTTTTCAGGGTGTTCCCTTTCCTGTAGTGTGTTATAAAGGTTTTTAAGCATCCATTGCACTCCTTTGTTTACTTTTTCAACATCACTATACACATCAGTGTCATCACTATTTAACACTCTCGCTTCTATTGGCTAGCACTCCAACTAGGGTTGCAAAGGGGCGGAAAGTTTCCGGAAAGTTTCAATGGGAAGTTAAGCTGGGGAATTTTGGAAATATTCGATGCAAAATTAAACAAAAAAACATGACATTTCAACAGATTTTTGTTTTACTTTTTTGTGTGTGGACGTAATTTTGGAACACAGACACCGCTCNTTTTTTTTTTAAGTAGAACAGAACAAGTTTTAATTATTTTATTGAACAATTATTTACTTCATTGAAGAACAAAAAGAGGAACGTTGAGTTAAATGTTACTCATCCCCCTCAACCCCACTCATTAAAAAATTAACAAAAATGCACCTCCATCCAAAAACCCCCACAAAGTCCCATTCAAAATGTTAAATGAAACGAGCCCTTCTCCCTCCAAAAAGTCCCATTAAACATGCAAATCTTCCTTCAAGCAATCCTCTGCATTTTTGCTAAACCCTTTCAGTCAACGGGCTCTTCCTGGGCCTCATCAACATCACACTCTGAGTCTTCCTCTTCAGTGTCACTGTCCAGCCTTGTTGAGGTTGGCTCTGTCCAGTTTTTTGTGTGGTCTTAATAGCCATGCAGTAAGCAGTGTGCTATGGCATGGATATTCAAGTGTACTTGAATGGCAGCTGTTTATTTTAGTCAAGATTATGCTAAAATATACTTTCCCCAACTATATTTAAGTTCCCTATGAAGAGCCAACCTTCAATTTTGAAAATTCCCAGTTTATTCCCATAAATTCCTGTTTATTCCTGTTTATTCCTGTTTATTCCCGTTTATTCCCGTTAATTCCCGTGGAAAGTTTCCATCTTTGAAAATTCCCGAAATTTTGCAACCCTAACTCCAACACATTGTCCGTGAAAAATTGACAATACGATGTAAACTTTTGCCAAGTATTGCTCCCGTTAGGGTTATTTCTGTGAAATGCAAAAATCCTCACCGCTTAAGTTGGTTCAAAATCATTTAAAAACCATGTTAAGGGAATCATTATTTCTTCTTCTGATATCATATTATTGGTGTCATCCACAAAATGACAGTACTGCTGGCTCTATTTAAAGTGGGCTCTCATATCCAGAGCTGTTAACAAGTAGATCTGCGTCATTAAAATGTGTCAACAGCAACTGGAGAAAAAAGGCAAAGAACAAGCACAATAAGAAGCTAAACTAAGAAGGAGGAAAATATGTTTTAAGTAGAATAAAGAGACAGCTCTACTTGTTGTTACTCAAATCAATGAACAGCCCAGAAGCACTCGCTGTTTTGTTGAGTTTGCCTGTGAGGAGGAGAGATATACTTGAAAAAGTCTCGCCATCTGTCTTCATTCATCTCGCTCTGACTCATGTTAGCGTCCAATTATCTCCCCACAGTTTGTCTTCATTCTACTCGAGGAGACTTAAAGGATGGGGCGACGTTGACTGAGTGATGTTAAACAGACAAACAGTAGTGGAGAGAAGTGGTTACAGATTCAACGAGGGATCAAGCAAGGAGGACAGACTGTGTACAGAGAAAAATACGATAAAGCACACGTTTATAAATACATATTCTATACATAAGTCATCTAACGAAATGATAACATTGTCTATGATTTCCAGAAAGTCATGTTTGGCATGTTTCAGTAAAACAACATGATGTGTCTGTGCCTATTAAAAACATAACAAATCTCCACTGATAACTAAATGTTTGTAATGATTTAGCAAAGGTTTGGTTTTTAGACACTGAAAATACTTGGTTTAGGGAAAGCTCATGGTTTAGATTGTAATAGGTACTGTTTTCAGGACAGGGAAATATTTTAATTGGATTGAATTCGGCATTATAGTTACGGTACATTTGTTTATATTTCGACTACAATTACCATTTTACTGTATGTTGGTTATGTGCTCCGGAGTTGACAGTCCTACTCTATATGGAGAAAGAGGATTGTCCAGATTGAGTCATACAATGTCGAATTTACTGTTGATTTAAATTCGTGTTTAAAGTTGTTTTATTTTTTCTCTAAAAACTGATCATGTTATTTAGTAAGGAAATTCTCCATATTCTCTAAGAACCACTGAGTCCTTTATTCAGTTTGACGATGTCTGGACCTATTCCTGGTTTAGATGCAACTTGGAAATGATTAATTATTTCCTGGAGGTTAAGTCTTGGTCTGTCTTGTTTGTCAGCAGAAAAACTATTGTCCCGATTTCATAAAACATAGTGTAAGGGGGTAGCTTAGGCCTCAGAAGAACCAATTCGATATTTCATATTTTTAAAAAGATTCAAAACAGTAAAACTACATTGTTTACTAAATGGAAGCAATACGGTTCCTGAAAACAAGTTCCAAGTGTCAAAAGTTTTTTAGGTAAACAGGTGCAAAATATACCAGCCTGACTTTTATCAGTGCAATACGAAGCAATATAAAAATGACACAAATTTTTATTTTAAGGCTGCAGCCACACGAGAACGGTAACGGTCGTATCCGC
>NW_011348947.1:0-1981 GCF_000735185.1 Notothenia coriiceps | reverse complement strand
ACCTATTATGCAAAATCCACTTCTTCATGTCTCTTCTACATCAACATGTGTCCCCTCTTCTTCATGTCTCTTCTACATCAACATGTGTCCCCTCTTCTTCATGTCCCTTCTACATCAACATGTGTCCCCTCTTCTTCATGTCTCTTCTACATCAACATGTGTCCCCTCTTCTTCATGTCTCTTCTACATCAACATGTGTCCCCTCTTCTTCATGTCTCTTCTACATCAACATGTGTCCCCTCTTCTTCATGTCTCTTCTACATCAACATGTGTCCCCTCTTCTCCATGTCTCTTCTACATCAACATGTGTCCCCTCTGTGGAAAGAGACTCTGAAAGTTTCAGGAACAAAGATTCTCTCTCTTTTTGATCCATTTCTATAAAAACCTGTCTGAAAATGAGCTGATCAGATTTTGGCCCCTTTATGATGTCATAACGATTTGTTGGCTTGTGTAACCATTAGCCAATCAGCAACCAAGGTAACCATACATGTGTACAATGTTGATACAAATTGATTACATTAAAATAGGATTTCAAGTTCATTGTTTAGAGTTATTCTAAGGGTTTAGTCATTAGGAACTCAGTATAAGAAAGATCACACTGTTGATATCGGCCTGTTTTACACACTTTGACCAACAGGAGGGTTTGTGCTCAAATGAAGCCTCATGAGATGAACCCTTTTGCGAACCAATTGGCTGGAAAGCTTCAAAGCTTCATAAGGCTTCATCTCGCCATCACTACTTATAGCTAACACTGGGACTGAACTCTGAGGGTTTTGCAGGAAGTTGGACACAAGAGCAGTACAAAATAAGATGGTAGATTTAACAAAAAGCGAGATAAACAAAGAAAGCATGCACAAACCGGGGAGCAAGAGGAACAAAATCATGAAACAGGATCTCAGGGAAAAGAGACAGGACCATAGATAGGAACAACATGGACGAGCCAACAATGAACACAAGGGGAGACAGGACTGTGCACACTACACACAAGACTAATCACAGAGACAAGATACAGCTGGAGAAGGCAGGCAGAAACACAAAGGCAGCAGGTGAATAAAATCAAACAATCACACAGGCTGGAAAAGTAAAAGACAGGAAGTAAATTAAGACACAATGAGGAAACACATTTCAAAATAAAACAGGAAACATTCAACACAAAAACCATGACAGAAGAGTTAGAGGGAAGGGTTGGTATAATTTGGGTTGAAGAGCTGATGGAGTCAGGTATGCTGGTAGGTGGGACCCAGATGATGGGCAAGACAGGAACATGAAACACACACACACATTCACACAGAGAGGTAAACTGGGGACATTGAAGTCAGAAGACACAGGGGCACGGATGTGATTGTGAGAGAAGAGACTGCAGAATAAAAATGTTTTGATTGAATCTAATCTAATTAAACTCTTTCTCTAAGATCTAACATCCGTTTATATTGTTCCTGTGTGGTTGCTATATTTGAACAATCTAATTGAGCCCTCTTTGATGAAATAATTACATACATAATCATTTTGTTTACTTTCCTATCCGTCTCGCAACCCGTCTGATTCATCTCGTGGCTCCTCAAAAGGGATATACAGTGGTGCAAAAAAATATTTAGTCAGCCACCAATTGTGCAAGTTCTCCCACTTAAAAAGATGAGAGAGGCCTGTAATTTTCATCCTATGTATACCTCAACTATGAGACAGAATGAGAAAAAAAAAATCCAGAAAATCACATTGTCTGATTTTTAAAGAATTTATTTGCAAATGATGGTGGAAAATAAGTATTTGGTCAATAACAAAAGTTCATCTCAATACTTTGTTGTATACCCTTTGTTGGCAATGACAGAGGTCAAACGTTTTCTGTAAGTCTTCACAAGGTTTTCACACTGTTGCTGGTATTTTGGCCCATTCCTCCATGCAGATCTCCTCTAGAGCAGTGATGTTTTGGGGCTGTCGCTGGGCAACACGGACTTTCAACTCTCTCCAAAGATTTTCTATGGGG
>NW_011348946.1:0-2076 GCF_000735185.1 Notothenia coriiceps | reverse complement strand
CAAAGAAACCTCTCTAAAAAGGTCAAATTTAACTGGTTTTGCCTCAATATTGATACAGGGTAGTTATTATGTGTTATACTTTGGATTCCTAAAGCTTTTAGTCTACCATACCATCATTCAAGGGTGGTTTTCACTATAAGTAATGGGGTTTTTTTAGGCGGATTTTTAGAATTTACCTTTTTTTACTATTTTCCATCTGAATTTACTCTGACACAGAAACATCTATATTGATTCTGACACTTCTACATCCAACTCACAGATGTAACCTTGCTTTGATAAAATAAATTATTCATATAACCCTTTTAGAAGTTAAGTTATAGTCATTTGTTTTGGGCATAGCATTTTCGAGCCTGAAACCTGAAAAACAGGCTCAGGGCTTAACAAGTTAATTCAGCTTTCTTTCTATTCCTCATATATCTTTTATTTATTTTATTCTCAAAGGGAAATAAAAAAAAAAAAAAGTTTTCTGATTGGGATTCTGAAATAAACAATGATAGTGCTGCAATTTGGGCTAAAGTAACAACAAATATCTAACTAAAATGAAATTGTTAATAAGTCATTGACACATGGAATTTGATGTGCCCCTCCCATTAAGTAACTGGTCTAGAACCAGCATTGAAAGGGAGGCTGGCTGCATTACAGAGCCTGCTGATGTCTCCAGGTCTTATATGTTATTAGATAGTAGACTGTTCTTCACAGCAAATTACTCCACATATCTGAAGGACTTTAGTTTTACTTGTCAGAGTTCTGAGCAAAGAAGGGCCAACTCTTCTTACACTTTGAAGCAGCCTCATTAAATACAGCAGTTAACCTCTTCACTATGGTTTCATTTTAATTAATTAAAGCACATGACTGAGCCAAAAACACAAAACAAAAAATGTCCCTTTACTGCTGACTGATCTGTGTGTACATGATTTACAATCAGCTTGTAAGTGCTATATATTCTCATTCCTGGTCAGTGTAAAAACATCAACACTGACTTTTTCTTGTAGCCAAAAACAAAGACAAAAAGCATCTCCATGATCAAATGTGTGATGACTGCGAGAACCCTCCTGAAATAGAAGGGAGCGGAACAAAGACAGGCTCATTAAAAATGTATCAAGGGTACAGCAGCCTGTGTTTCTCCTTGCTCAGGGATTCTTCATGGCTCAATAAAGGCTGATGACATTATCATCACATCCACAAATGCTTTTATTCTCCTCTTCATTTAGTGGGAATGCTGATACAGCATTCCAACTACTTGTTCTTCTACGCACAAATTCTTTATTATTTTTATTCCACCGGGGTATTTTGCGCGTCTTCTGCTCCCACATTCCACATCGCAGAAACTCTGTTCAAACATCAAAACGTTCAGCTCGATCGGGAATCGATGGCTATCACTTTTCTCATTCATAACTTTCATAATTGTAGAGATATATCCCATAATTCATCACATTTAACATGGAAGTCAATGGAGAAACTCTTCAGACTTGAAAAATCTTCATGCGACTTCAACTGCTAACTGCTCCTTCATACTTTCACTCAGAAACCTCATTCCAACTTTAAAGTGTTACACATCTTTCTGACATTATTCGTGTTACACAGCTTTTAAATCAGATTCATTTTTTTAGAGATATTAAACATTGTTCAGACCTTGGTAAAGAGGCCTTCTTCAGATTTGAACATTAGTGTGTATTGCGCAGCTCGTTAAGGCTTAGAGTGCGCAATGTCACAGCTAGAGTGGAGGACAGCTTGAAATTTGCCTCAACATGTCTCCATTAAGGCCCATTGTAAATTCAGCCAGATCTTTCCTCAGAGCACCAGCCACACACCTTTAGTTAATCTGCCAAAAAGGCCACATTATTGACCCGAAAGTACACAAACAGCAGACTGAGACGCTCGTCAGGGTCCTGAGATGTTTCACGCGTTGAAATTTCACCAATATCTGCTACGGTTCTTCAACAAAACGTTCACATGTAAGAGGTTTATCTCTCATTCAGATCAATGGAAAGGCTCTCCTCTCACTGATTACTGCACATCACCATGGTAACCTCTGATCTCTGGATAACAAACACCTGTGTCGTGGAACACGATGTC
>NW_011348945.1:0-2276 GCF_000735185.1 Notothenia coriiceps | reverse complement strand
AAAATGAAAAACATAAATAATAATAAAAAATATAAAAAATATAAAAAAATTGAATTAAAAAAAATAATTTTCGATTATGGAGACTATAACGAATATTCGAAAAATCGAATAATCGCTGGCATCCCTAATATAGACAGGGGTGTACATAACTGGTACGCAGGTAGGCCTACGCATGCGCGGCAACAATCTGAAATGCGTACCGACGTACTTGTTTTTTTTTCTCCAGAAGGCGGTTAGATCACCGGACGACAGAGTCGGTCTCCGTGTGCACAGACAGGGCTGCTGCTATTAACCTGATAAATGCTATATTTTGCTGCATGTACCTTTTAAAGTTAAACAAATAATCTGAGGGGAATTTCTTGTTGTTTATTTTTAACTTGTGATGTGTCATTTTGTAAAGCACTTTGAGCTGCTTGTGTTGTATGAAAAGTGCTGTATAAATAAAGCTTTATTGTTATTGTTATTGTTGTTACCTGGCACTCGGTGCCCTCCAGGTTGCGGGTGACCGAGGCGTGTTTGGGCCGGTGCAGCATGGAGCAGATCTCCTGGCCCAGCTTCAGGGCGGCGGCTCGGACCAGGCGAGGAGACTTCCTCCCGATCCAGATGAAGACGTCGGACCAGCAGTCCAGGATGTACACGCCCTTAGTGTCCAGCAGGGACTGCACCTGGGGACACGAGAGGGACAACATGGAATCAGATATTGACTTGTTAATGGCAATATTTCAGTCAAAAAGTCGTGTTTTTAGCACATAAAGTTACCAGTCTGAGCTCCGGCTGAGTGTCCAGTTTGATCTTGTGGTCTTTGTGCTCCACGGACAGCTTGTAGTTGATCTGAGGCAGCTCCAGGTAGCCCAGACCCAAGCCCACCTGCAGGCCAGGATACACAAGAAACAAAACATCAGAGAACTGTAACTTCCTGCTGGGCGACGATATCCCTCATCATGCTGCCCCTGTCATGTTGCTTAACGTGTTATCACGCTATAGAGACTTTTTGATAGTTCGAACAAACCCTTTTTTATTGGGTCATATTTCCTGCAACGGCGTTTTTGACGGACTTTTTATTTATTTTCTAAATAATTTGCAAGTCTATTTCAGTAGAAAGGTGTGTAAGAAAGGCCCTCGTCTAATTAGCAAAACATGTATAGATTAATTTGCAACGCTCAGGTCCTAGACCCTCACAAGATAAATGATTAGTTACCGTAAGAAGCCATTTTAAGTAGGGAATGTCTCTAATCTGTGTCTCTACATACTCACTACAAACAGTAAGGCATAATCAATAAACATCATTTCATTTGGAGCTAAAGAACTGTTCCCATTGCCATCATTTAGAAAACATTTTGACTCGTCTGCCATCATGTATTAACGTAAAAAAAAGTACTAGTTTTAAGTATCAACTAATGTGAAATAATATTGAACCTCTTTGATTACAGTCATATTTCAATAGGATAGTTTGTCCTTTAGTCCATCCCACATACTGCACATCATCATGGGTTTACAGAAACAGTGACACGTGACTTTGAGATCAAGCAGAAAGCTCCACAGTAGATCCCACACACCTCCTACAACTCTGACCCTGTTATACCCACACTGCCTCCACACCGCCTCCACACCGCCTCCACACCACCTCCACTCTACCTCCACACTACCTCCACTCTACCTCCACACCGCCTCCACACCGCCTCCACACCACCTCCACACTGCCTCCACACTGCCTCCACTCTACCTCCACACTGCCTCCACACCGCCTCCACACTACCTCCACACTACCTCCACACTGCCTCCACACTGCCTCCACACTACCTCCACACTGCCTCCACTCTACCTCCACACTGCCTCCACTCTACCTCCACACTGCCTCCACTCTACCTCCACACTGCCTCCACACTGCCTCCACACTGCCTCCACTCTACCTCCACACTGCCTCCACACTACCTCCACACTGCCTCCACTCTACCTCCACACTGCCTCCACACTGCCTCCACACTACCTCCACACTGCCTCCACACTACCTCCACACTGCCTCCACACTGCCTCCACACTGCAGGAGCACTGCCTCCACACTACCTCCACACTGCAGGAGCACTGCCTCCACACTGCAGGAGCACTGCCTCCACACTGCCTCCACACTGCAGGAGCACTGCCTCCACACTGCCTCCACACTGCAGGAGCACTACCTCCACACTGCCTCCACACTGCCTCCACACTACCTCCACACTGCAGGAGCACTCCTACTGAGCACCACGCTGACATGGTGCTGAAGTAGCGCTGCTGTTCAA
>NW_011348944.1:0-4348 GCF_000735185.1 Notothenia coriiceps | reverse complement strand
CTGAAATTACAATGGGGTTTAATGGAGGAATGTTGAAAGTTGTTGTCACTTCATGCCCTCAAGAGGCATTTTGTTTAATTATTTTTGCTTAATTATTTGTCATTTTTCAAGCTACGAGATGTTTTCCTACGTTTGTCATGATAAATTATGTCTCAGGAATGTAGGGTTTGGGAATTATGGCCGGTTTAAAAAAAATATGAAGGCAAAGTTAAATCTGTCCAATCTCCACTCTAGCTGTGACATCACGTACTCTAAAATCTGAAGAAAACCTCTAAAACAAGGTCTGAACAATGTTTAATATCTCTAAAAGTAAGAATCAGATTTAAAAGTTGTTTTACACGAATAATTTCAGAAAGATGTGTAACATTTTAAAGTTAGAATGAGGTTTCTGAGTGAAAGTAAGAATGAACAGTTAGCAGTTGAAGTCGCATGAAGATTTGTTGAAGTTAAAGAATTTCTCCATTGACTTCAATGGTTAAAACTGGGATGTATTATGGGATGTATCTCTGGAATTATGAAAATTATGAATGAAAAAAGTAATAGCCATCGATTCCCGACCGAGCTGAACGTTTTGATGTTTGAATGGAGTTTCTGCGATGTTCAATGCGGGAGGAGAAGCGCGGCAAAATAAGTTGGCGGAATAATAAACTTTTCGTGCGTAGAATAACAGTTGGAATGCTGTTAACAGCATTCCCACTAAATGAGTAGTTAACGAATATAATCTTTACTTAGTGGCACTAACTGTACTAAACATTTTCTAAATGTTTTGATGGTACAGGGGAAAGGTAGACGAACTACGTTTTTTTACACTATTTAATTTAATATTCTGTTCTTGTACATAGCCTATCCCATTTGACATGTATACTTTTTGCACTACTTTTTATGTTGCATTTTTGGAGGAGCTCAGGTTAGAATAATTTCATTACCATTTCTACACTGTATCTTTGTGCATATGACAATAAAACCTTTGAATCTTTATGTACATTTTACATTATATTCAAATATTATAATATAGGGCATTAACTATTTATTTTATTTTATTTATGATTAATACCCAATGGGGTACATATGAATTTAAAAAAAAGGTCAGTCCTCACATGTTTTTGATAGGCATGACCCGGACTAAAGGTTAAAGGTCAAAATATCCCGACAGATAAGCAAATGCACAACTTGTGGTCAGAACAATGATCCAGCAAAGGAAAAAGACAGAAGACGGACCTGGTTGAGTATGCACATTTATTTTCTCTTAATTAAATCATTCCACAGTATAAATGCGGCTTTTCACTTTGTGACTTTGTGACATTGGTATAAAATGAATTCTTAAATAGTAATGTGAATATGGTCATTTCTAGGTTTAGTTTTGATTAAATATAATTACATTTATTTGGTTTCCTTGTATGTACACTTACATCGTTGGCACTTCATTTATTGCAAGAGAAAAAATCTACCAACATTTAGTGATGTTGTCCAAATACCTTCTCCCCTCAACAATAAGTTGGACAAAAACATTTGAATGCTGAACCCAAAAACAGACAGATGCCACTGGTTTCACAAAACTGAAGTTATTGATTCTTACAAAACTTAATCAAAAGAAATTGGGAAAACTAATATTTGTTCTATATGAGAGCCAGCAGAGGGCAGCAGAGACTGTATGATGAAGAAAATATGAAATAGTGAATGACTGGGCTGTCTTCTATTTAACAATCTCACAGCGATAATATACTATTTCTCATTTTGATAAGGACCTTTTTGACCCCACGATGAGCCCTTTTTGTTCCCAGACGCCCCTTTGGGAAAGACTAATGGTTTAAAAAGAAACATCCTAAAAAGTTGGAAGGCTGTGCTTCTTTGAAGCAGCTTTTCCCCTGCTTGGTGTTCCTCTATGCTGCTGCTTCTGATGGCCATGACCTCAGAGTAAATGTCAGAGGTCAAAAGTTCAGACTAAACAGGGTTGTGCTTCTGAAGGCTGACCCATGCTGAGAGGTTAAAGTTCACACGAAACAGCATCTAGAACAGTCATCCCACATTGTAACATGAGCTGGTAAGGAGTGTATTAATTACGCATATCCTCATTTAAATGTGTATTTTTATGCATTTGTAAGGATTCAAGTAGAACACATGGTGAGATGAAGTTGTGGTCTTCAGCTTGATAAATAACTTTAACTTCTCCACTTCCACAATTTTCTTCTTCCAAGGTCAGCACTTCTTCTCTACAATCCTCTCTAGGGTTTATTTTCTAAATCAATATCAGCCGCCCCCATCTTAAATAATTCACGCTCTTTAGACAGACCCGTGAACAGATACATGAAGATGTAATGGATTGGTGTCAGTTGTCAGTTTAATGCAGACTAATGTTAGTAAAGCTCCACAGGGAAACACTCTGCGCTCGTCGACTGTTGGAATGTGTGGTGTGGATTTGTCTCTTTTTCCATTGCTCTCTTTCTATCTTTTGACTTGGGTCGAATATCTTTCATAGGTATCAAGGCTTTGGGTCTGTGTGTGCCAAGTGTGCAAGAGTTGTCTACCTCAAGTTAAAGAAAAAATACGCCATACCTTTTACATCATGCAAAGTACAGTATTGCTATTCTAAATTTGGATACCTTCTGAAAACCGGATCATTTACATTCACGTTATTAACGCTCACAGTAATTACGGCATCACTATGGTTGACTCCGTAAATAAAATAAAGCATGTAATGTAGGTTTCATGTATTTCCAGACAAGAAAATCTAAGATACACAGTGTTGCGGTCTGAAATGCCTACTGATTATTGTACCATAAGCACACTAACAAGATTACACATTAAAGCCTGGCATGCTCTCTAAACAACTGAAATGTGTTGAATCTCACATTAGATGCTCCTACATGTGCAGGGTTGTGGCCTATTACTGGATAGACTGTTAAATAAATGTGCTTTGGTATGATGACATTTTCAAACCATTCTCTTGTATTACTATGATAATCAAGTCAGGAAGTTAGGATGTTCAGAAAGGCTGTCATCAGATTGTTACAAGAATATCTTTTTTATTACAGCCTGTTGTTTTCAACCTCTTTTTTGAGTTTTCAGTCATTACTGTGAATGGGAGACGTTACTGTTTGTGGTTTTGGTGTGTGTTTTTCTGATTAGGGTTTAACCTGAGCAAGTTAAGTAGAAAAGCAAAGACAGATTTGAGAGTTTTACAGAGGTCAGAGTTATTATTTTTAAGTGGGTGGGGGGTCTCTATGTTTTAAAGCACAAATGCCCACAATTCAGTTTCTTTCAAACATCTCAATACACAGTCACATCACCAGCAGGAGACTTTCTTGATTTTACAGGATAAACATTAAGAAACATACAACAGAGCAAACTATTTTTCTAGAGAAATTCGGGCTGAAATGCTATTGAAACTACCTTTGTATATGAAACACAATTGTGATAAAATGTATCATTGTTGGTGCTTTTTGAAGTTAGTGAATAGTGCTCTGTGGGTAGTGCAAGATAGTCATAGTGATAAAATAAATTTCCAGTACAAAGTTACAACTCTGGTTTACAAGTTACTCTGTGGGTGCGTTGCTGCAGTTGATCCACTTGTTCTGAAACCGTTGCATTCATTTACATTTCTCAAAATGAGTCACTCAGTTGTGTTAAAGGTCCCATGTCATGGCCATTTCTACTGATCATAATTCCATTGTTGAGGTATACTAAAATAGATTTATACTGTGCAATTTTCCAAACTCACATTGGTTTCTCATACAGCATCTCTGTAAAGTATGTGTATTCACCGGTATTCACTCTGTCCTAAACGGCTTGTTGGAGCTCCTGCCCCCCCTCCCCGTGAGCCCAGTGTGCTGTGATTGGTCGGGAAGTTGCGAGGCTCGTTGCGAGGCTGGTTGCTGCGATCTGCTGACGATTTCAAAGAATTTGATAGCACTCTGAAATCGCTGTGTACTCTGAAATGTACACACTCATGCATTTACATTTTACATACAGGTGTGCATGCAAACACTATGAATTGCAGGTCACACACACACACACACACACACACACACACACACACACACACACACACACACACACACACACACACACACACACACACACACACACACACACACAATTATTAAATAACTTTAAATCATTATTTCCCCCCAACACACGTTACTATGTTTAGATCAGATATGTGGGCAGGCAGTCAAGCAACGTGTAAAAAAGCCTCAACCCCAAGTGAGGTTGTAGTCTTAATGTTAGCGTGTGTGCTTAGCTGTAAACACAGTCGGATGGGTGACCAAAACCTCCCCGTTTTCGGTGGCTGGTACCCGGTTGAAACTCCCGAAAATGTTCCCGTTTTTGAACGTGCGTTAAAAAAATA
>NW_011348943.1:0-1214 GCF_000735185.1 Notothenia coriiceps | reverse complement strand
TAACCGGCACGGCCTTGGAGGGCCCTCTGAGTGGGAAGGTGCTTGTGTGCCAAGAGCCAAGAGCTTTGTCCGCTCTGTCGAGTGAGGACCGAGCCCTAAACACAACAAAATCACACCTGTGAGCTTTTCAAATCCCTGGCAGCTCAAGGCCTCTCTAGAAATCAGAGCTACAACAACCAGGGTTTCGTCTGGTAAAAGCGATGTGTCTCTGTCGACAGCTGATAGGCAGTATTTTGGAATGGATAACTAGAGCAATTAAACACATTTTCCCAAATGAAAGTGAATATGGTGGGGTTTTTTTTTTTAAAGGACCATTTAAAGTCATTATAGTCAACCTTCACAGTCAGCTGTGTGTGCTAAAATATGAAGCTTATGCTAACTTGTCTCTTATGCTAACGGTTGTCTTGACCAGCGCCATATAGACTGAGGGTTACGTCATCTCCGTTCACTCCAATGGACCACTTTTTTACAGCAATGGCGGATCGTGGAGCCTCTCAATCGTTCCCCGGAAGTTAGCGCCAAGGCTAGCAGAGCTGTAGAGTTGCAGCATAATAGACCGTTCGTGACGGACTTTGAAAGGTAAGAAGAAGTTTAAAGATTTATATTGCGGATATTATCAGTACATCTGATTCAAATGAACATGTGTATTAAAGGATGTCAGTGGATTATCCCTAAATTAGTAGATTTAGGGAACGTTTACAGATAACAGATTAAGCTAGGATACCATACCATAGTACCATACCATAGTGGTTGAATACACAGTATTAGGAAACACTTTATACTTACTGGACATGTTATACTCATTACATACTGTATATCAAATATGACCAAGAATGTGAGACAACTTTATAGAAATTCATATCACATCTGTTATTGATGCCATTTTTCATACTTTGTTAAACTCACAAATAATAAAGTTCCATAACTTCAGTTGGGAACAAAGACCACACCTTATCTCCCCAAGGCAATTTCCCATCCAATAGGTGTGCTATATAGGTGTGTATAACCCTTTCTCCTGTCTGTTACTCCCTCTTTCAGCACAAGAACCAGAGGGGGATTCAATGGAGCCTGAATACCTGCACTGAGACCCTCACCCTGCACCCTGAGTCTCAACTCTCAGTGTTTTTCAAGCCTTTCCCTGTTTTTTTGTATTAAACAAAACATTAAGCTTTCCCAATGGTGTGGTTTTCGTTTTGTGAAAAAGTGCAAATGCA
>NW_011348942.1:0-3941 GCF_000735185.1 Notothenia coriiceps | reverse complement strand
GATAATTATTTGTTATTGTTGAGTAAATAACAGTGTGTTATTTTGAAAAGAATAACAAATTAGAAGGAAAAAAAGATTTAAAAAATACAGATTTCAGTATCCTGAGGCTCTCAGCCCCATTTATTTTCCTCACAGACGGCAACAAAAGTCAGAAATTATACGATTTAAAATAAAAGCAATAATTGTGGCTTGATATTGAGTAAGAACATGTTTTTATTAACCACACAGCTTCCGGTCTTCCTATAACACGTAATGCCGTGAGACTACCAATAGAAATACATTGCTTTTAAAATCGTGCTGTGCAACACAAAAAAAAGGGGGAAATCGTGTTGGTGAACACGAATCAATAGATTAAAAATCATGTTGGTGAACACGAAATGCCATGAGACTGGGTTGTCTTTACACCTATATTGGCTGACCCCTGGAATCTAAACTGTGGAAGATACTATGCAACGGTGCAATTACTATAAAACAAATTGTGGATGTAATGAAATATATTGCTTATTTATATCCTGTTGTTATTCTTCACACAGTGGTCAACGAGCTGGTCTCTCACCTCCCCCTGCAGATGCTGCTGTACTTCAGTCTGTTTTATTTCCCCTGTTGGTGGTTTTCTGCTGTGTTCATGTTGGAAGTAAAGGTAAGTTGGATGTTTGGGAAGCAATACTAATTATAACACTAATTTTTGATAAAACATTTAAAGGGGAGTCATTCAATTAACTCAATCTGTAACAATTAGATTATTCACAATTTATCCGTAGATACATTTTTTCCTTGTAGATTTCCTCCGTCCTCTGACTAAAACTGAAACCAGGAATTGAAAATAAATTGTAAGAAGAATCTGTTGTTGAGTTTGAATGGAAGTCAATGGTAAACATTTACTAATTACAATTAAGAGATATCTAGAATAAAAGTTTTCACAAGTAGTAATGAAGTATTGGAAGGAAAATCATTTAAGATATATCTAATTACAATTGCTTCTAGTCAATTATTTATATGTTTACTTTGTATTATAACTAGAAGAAAAGCAATTGTGGATAACTTCAATAGCTATTATTGCTACTGATTAAATAATGAAAGGGCTCTCCATAAACTCGCTCATTGTACAGATTTGATGTCATGTTGCATCACTAGTGAGTCATTCGCCATATGGAGAAACATAGTAAACTGAAGCTTTTTTCTGATTACTGAGAGCGATTCCTGCTTCACCTAAAGACACGTATCCATGCAAAAGCATAACTCAAGCAAACAAAAACAATAACAAATACTGGGGGTGCTTTTAAAAATAGCAGAAGTTGTTTTAAATTGAAACCATTTATTATATCTGCAGTGTAAAATTGGAAAACTTTGAAGGTGAAAGCAACTACACATACTGTATAAGTGTTTTATGGGATTGTTTGCCAGCCGAATAGCGCTATGTCTGAAGTCCTTGAAATGCTAAAAAAAGTGTTTTCACATCTTTCTGACATTGCAGCTCTGCTTTATTTCCAGTTCTATTATCTTCCCGGGTACTACCAGGCTCTTCTCATAACCGGGGTGATCCTCCTCACATTCGTTGAAGTGGTCCGACTTTATCTGGGCTACATTGGCAACCTTAAAGAAAAGGTAATTCAAAGCAACTTCCTCTCTGTATCACAACGCACAGCTATTTTATCATAGACCTGTCTCCTGAATAACAAATTCGGAGGAAGTGGCTTCTTAAGTATTCTCCCCGCGTGTGTAAACAATCAGCTCTCAGCTACCACTGTCTATTAAGTTTGTGTGTGTGTGTGTTTTTGTGTGTGTGTGTGTGTGTGTGTGTGTGTGTGTGTGTGTGTGTGTGTGTGTGTGTGTGTGTGTGTGGTCTCATGTGGTTGCAACTGATGCATTTGATGCCTGACTGCTCTATCTCTGCATCGCCTCCATCCACCAACACATATCCTATCTCTCCTCCTCCCTCCCTGTCATCAGGTGCCAGAGCTGGCAGCCTTCTGGATTCTGTCTTTTATGTTCCAGCTGCCAGTGCTGCTGTTCTTCCTCACCGATGAAGGAATTATCATCCTGCCTCTGGAGAGAGCTGTCCACTCCCTCTACCTCCTCTTCCTCCTCGCCCAGATCCTGGCCTCCTTCCTGGCGCTCCGTACCATGACCCGAAAGCTCACTCTGCTCTTCTATCTGCGACAGATTGGAAAGGTGGAGAGCTTCAACCATGAGAGGATGAGCCCCATCGGGCCGTCCTACCGCCGCAGTGTGCTGCCCATCTCACCCACACGTGATATGTACCACTAAAGTAAAACTAGCATTTCAATAAATCTTAAAAAACGTTTTAAGATGTTTTGAATTTGGGATGTAGATCATTCTAATTTACAGTGTTGTTTACTAACTGCTACTAAAATTACTGAATGCACTTCTACCTCTATCCAACTGTGAAAGAACGAGTGTGTGATTTGCCATTGTGAACAGTACCGTTGAGTGGTTTGTTGAAAAAACACCCATTTACATGTGATTTTATCTACATTATATTTTGGAAGTTTGTATGAAATAAAAAGCACATGGTGTAGGCCTACCAACAACATTCACGTAACAAACGTGTCTTCTTATTTGTTCTCCTCTCATCTTTCTAAGCCACTGAGAATTGAAACATTTCTGGCACAAAGTGTTTTATGACAAGTTTAGCATGAAAATTGTTTTGGTCTGTCTTTTGTGTAAACAGTTTTGTTTCAGCCAATAGTATACTTCGGAAGCCATAATCTGAAAAACCAAGGAAGAGTGGACCAGAAAAGATCCAGGTATTTGCCTATGTGTTGAATCCAGAATCCCTGAAGTTGTAATTAAACCAATATCAAAAAACGCACACCCCTTACAGCCATCCAAATATTTTGTAAATACATTGTTTCAATGTCTACGATTTGTGGAAGCATGGCATTCTGGTCTGCTGTTTGCTAATATGTGTATAAGTGCTATGTCTTTCCGTCTGACATCTGATTCCGGTTTAAAATGCAGCTCTAGAAAAAGTTTGTGCAATTGTTGTTAAAAACAGTCCTCACATTTTCTGTTGAAGTTTTAAAAGGATACAAAAAAAATGTTTTCCCCACTTTCAATGTCAAAACCATGTTAGTGTCATGGAGTGATATACAAAATATGGTAACACTTTAGATTAAAGACGACCTATCATGCTATATTTGAAACATATATTGTAGGGCCATACCTATATAAAACATGTCTGTGTTTTTTCAAAAGACCAAACAGATCATATATTTTAGCCATGCCTCATTTCGCTCTATTTGCTCTTTTCCCGCCCTGTTTTTGCAACGGCTGATTCTGCTTTTGTGGCAGACTACAGCGCCACTTAGAGGCCTGGCATATGTACTACAGCGTCTCCAGCGCTTTCGAGCGGTCTCTCATTCCCCTGATAGGTGGAGAGTTGCCCATATAGGCGGAGCACCCCTTTTCTGACGTCAGAACAATTCAAATAATAATCAGCTCAGTTGCAGCCCCGTTTTTAGAGATTTGGGTATGGAGGAAAAGAGAGAGGGTTGTGTTTTCTGACACTTGGTGAGTTCCCTGATACACCGGGGACACATATTCATGTATAAAAGACGTACAAAAGTGCATTTTGCATGATAGGTCCCCTTTAAGGTACACAAATTAACCATCAACTAGTAGTTAATTAACATGCATATTAGCAGTAGGCTATATTGGCCCTTTATTAGTCATTATAAAACACTTATTAATGCCTTAGGGTTAGGTATATGCTAATGTAGAAACATGACCATAGGCACCTAACCCTAAGTAATAAGCCATTAGTTGAGAGTTTTTCCTCAATAACCATCTAATTAGTGCTTATTGATTGCAAGTAGGAAGTTGTTGAACCTGAGTTTTGGTCTTAATATGCTCTGCTCAATATGGGCCTATTAAGGCAGTAGTACCACAAGAATAGTAATTCTCCCATAATAACACTT
>NW_011348941.1:0-3126 GCF_000735185.1 Notothenia coriiceps | reverse complement strand
TGCGTGTGTGTGTGTGTGTGTGTGTGTGATGATAGATAGATAGATAGATAGATAGATAGATAGATAGATAGATAGATAGATAGATAGATAGATAGATAGATAGATAGATAGATAGATATAGATAGATAAATAGATGATAGATAGATAGATGATAGATAGATAGATAGATAGATAGATAGATAGATAGATAGATGGATAGATAGATAGATAGATAGATAGATAGATAGATAGATAGATAGATAGATAGATAGATAGATAGATAGATAGATAGATAGATAGATATAGATAGATAGATAGATAGATATAGATGATAGATAGATAGATATAGATAGATAGATAGATAGATAGATAGATAGATAGATAGATAGATAGATAGATAGATAGATAGATAGATAGATAGATAGATAGATGGATAGAGGGGAAGTCTCTCCTGGCAGATCATCATTCAGGAGGGGCGGGTCGTGATTAGCTGGCAATTTATTCTGCCGGGCGCGATTGAGAGGAAGCGGCCCTGAAATGGTAATGTGTTTAAATGTCAGAGGAAAGGTACGGTTCTCATCAACCTTTGGTCACCCGTCCGCTTTGAATATTCTTATTGCCGTCATGTATTAGTAATGAGAGTTGAAAAGTAAGTAAAATTTAACCTTCGCTGTACCTGAGGAAACTATGAATATTAACGAGGCCTATTATGTGTACCTGATCTGAAAGAATTTTAACCCCGCGCCTGCCTGGCTCGCTCGCTCTCTCTCTCCTCAATTTCTCTTCATCCATCCCTTTCTCTCTTCTTCTTGCACTCCTTTACTCCCACTTATTTCCATTTTCCCCCCCTGTTCTTTTTCCCCCATTTCTCCCTTAGCTCTTTTCTTTCTGTTTTTCCCCTATTTCCAAATCTTCACATTTCAGCCATGCTATCTGTTTTCCATATGTTCCCATCACTTGCTGTAAAGTAATAGATTTTAAGTATTTAAGTTCTAGGTCTCTTCAATGTCACCAACCAAACATTGAAGTTAGATTGAATCTACAAGAGTCTATTATTTACCCTATTTCTCACTCAAATTCTTACCCCATTAAAGGGGCACTATTCTTTTCCTGTAGTGTGTAATACAGGTTTTAGTGCTTCCACAACATAATGACATCACTATGTAACACTCACGCTTCTGGCTAGCGCTCAAACACATTGTAAGAGATAGGCTAAGGGGCGGGACATGTCTAAGTGGTTGACCAATCACAACAGAGCTGGCCAGCTAACCAGCCATACAAAATACTAATATAAACATGAAGAAGGAGTATAATATGGAACCTTTAAACATTTGACGAGTTTACAGTCTCTCAGCTTGTTTCAGGTATTCATCAATTAAAGTTCATGTTCACTTTGTACAACATTGTTCCATAAAGTGTAAAATACCCAATTAAACAGTGTACTCTTTGGGGCATGGAGAGGCACAGCTGGGTTACATTTCCGTGACACTAACAATGTTTTTATAATGTTTTCAAGCCTTTTTGAGTCCGGCAACGCCACTTAGAATTAGGACTCATACTTTGATCTGGTCCTGATGATAGTCCTCCATTGACTTGTTTTGCTTTCTCCCATCATCCCTCTCCCTGTCTGCGTCTGTCAGCCCTCCCTGTCTGCTCATTGCTCTCCGTCATGAGAGGGGAGGAGGCTGTTTACCATGCAGAGATGGTGTTTGCATAGATCAGGCCAAAGTGGGACATGCGTGTGTGTGTGTGTGTGTGTGTGTGTGTGTGTGTGTGTGTGTGTGTGTGTGTGTGTGTGTGTGTGTGTGTGTTGAATGGAGGGGGTGTAATTCCCTGGATTAAAGCTTGATCAAGGCGCCATCAACGCACACACTCTCACTTCCACCTCCCCCATGAGGGCCTGGGGTTTTCGGGGGGGATTGACACATCTTTCTGCAATGGACAACAAAGACATAGAAAGAAAAAAATAACAAGTCCCTCTTCCACTCTCTCCCACCCATGATCTGTACATTTTACACATCTAAAGTCAGGCACATGTGTGTGTTGGTATGGCCTCATATCTGTGGTTGTGTGAATATTTGTAGTAGTGGCCAACATTGATGTTTTCATGTGATAATTACACCGCATTAAACCTCTCTTTAAAGAAGCATAATTTACTCTAAATGTAACCTTAGTTTACAAAGTGAACATTTTGTTGTATTGAAGAAGACTTCAAAGTACAGATTGAGAACATAAACTCTTCAGGAAAATGTTTACTGAAGCAATAAATCAATCGAGATGTAGAGTAATGTTTTCGTAGACATCTAGTCGCCTCCTGTTGGTCATTGAAAAATGTGCAGGTTTAAGGCATTGGTTTCATTAGTGAAGGTTTGCTTTCTGGCTGGTATTGCAATATAGCCTCTCTGAAACCAATAATTTCCTTTTAAAATTAAAACAAAAAAATCTGCTCGTGGATCGCCGGAGCTGTTAGATTAACATTAACATGCTTATTGTAGTTGTAAGTGCACTGCCTTGCGGCCTGTAGCACCGTCCTTGATGGAGCATATGTGTGGGCTGGACCTGTATTTTACAGGAAAGGAGTGAGCAGACAGTAGAGCAGTTGTCGATTCTTGTTCTGTTTTCTGTGAATATCTGCCTCACCCTCTCAGACTTTGAGTTGCGCGCGCTACTAAAGACCAAACAATGGTGTAGCTGTATTAAAGTCCGTGTGGAAACAGTCGTGTGTAAATCTGATTTTTTCAGAAATCGGGAGAAATGCGGGAGAAATATGACCCCGGGAGGAAACCGGGAGAGGGCAATGAAATCGGGAGTCTCCCGCGAAAATCGGGAGGGTTGACAAGTAGCCTATGCATGAAGAGCAAACACACATTTATTGTATGTTTGCATATCAGGAGACTATCCAGGCATTTCAACCACACACTCATACAGACACACGCCCTCTCCTCCCAGGGGCCCCTCACTCTCTCTTATCCCAGATCATGTCCAGCAGCTTGCCGTGTTGCGCTGAGAGCCTGCTGTGATCTCTGGGTAAGCCGGTAACAGACTCTTATTAGCTCTCTTTATTGATTTGCAGAAGGGATTGAGGGCTGAGCCGCTCTCATTAGCAGTGGATAAAGTCATAATCCACCAACCTGCGGGATCAGACTC
>NW_011348940.1:0-5800 GCF_000735185.1 Notothenia coriiceps | reverse complement strand
TTGTCTGAATATGCCCGCTTTATTTCCAATTTGACTGATTGTTTCTATTGGTTTTCTACAACCTAAATCTCATGCAATTAGAATAATTTCAAAGACGCTTCATATACTGTAACTTTAGGATTTAAGAAAAAAACACTTTTGGAAAAAGCTAAAATATAGTTTTTTTTATATGTTGTAGAGATTTTTAAAAGATGTTCATACAGCAGAACTGAACGGTTTTTCCATTTCACAAAGGAATCGCGTCATTAGTGCCTTGGCCTTGAGTACATTTTAGTTTGGTCCCTATAGAAGATTGTAATGGAGATTGTATTATTAGTAGTTGTACTAAATAGAGCCGCATCATTTCTTTTCTTAAACCTCTACCTTCAATATTTAGTTTGTATTGGAAATTGTAGCGAGGAAGTTGCTCTTTATTCGTCCCTCCTTTTTCCTCCCAGTGGACGTCAACTCTAGTCGTATTTAAGGATTGATTTTCCCAAGCCCTCATAGCATATAGGGGACTTGTATAAAATCACTTTAAATGAAGCGCTACCAGAAGAGTTTCTGACTCAACGATTCTCAGATAATGCTTCAAAGGAAGCATTGATTTGAAGGGCCCCGGGTCCACATCCATTGTATGGCGCTTCACAGCGCATTATCACAATTGTCCACCTCTCTCTCTTAAGGTGAGCTTTGAGAGATTGTGTGCTGGTGAGTACATGTCATCCTCTGGGACTTGAATGTCGACCTTGTGACTGTTGTTTTAACCCCAATTTGTGCTCTATAGCAGGAAGTAAAGTTGTCCCAAAGCTGCTGTAGGGTTGAACTGTGGTTTAGATACAATGAAAAGTGTTGTGTAGGAACTGTCCAAGTGTGAGCATTGACATTAAAGCCAAAGAGATACATTAAATACCAGGTAAATATCATGAGCGCCTTCCTCATCTCTTTATAAGCAACAGTTTACATATACTTTAGGAACTGAGCTTTGTTTGTCCTCAGGACTTTGTTGTACAGACTGAGCTGAGTGTGTTTACAGCTTTGCTGTTATGAGTGCTCTCTGCTTCTTTAATTATTTATGAGCAGGGCATTTGTTTCATACCACGTTTCCCCCCACACTCATACAGCAAGGCAATTTCTGCCTCTGCTCAAGAACACCATTTATTTTTCAACGTAGATTACGTCACCGACCCTTCCTACCACATCTGTGCCAACAATTAGAGATCCACAAACTGTTGATCAGCGTGCTTTGTGTGTGTGTTTCTGTCCGTCTTTTACTGTGTGTGTGTGTGTGTGTGTGTGTGTGTGTGTGTGTGTGTGTGTGTGTGTGTGTGTGTGTGTGTGTGTGTGTGTGTGTGTGCCAGCCCATGGGAGGTTGTGGTGGAGACAGTATATGTGGATTAATTACCCAGAAGGCACCGGTCAACCCTTTCCACACATAGGCTCTCATCACACGCATATACGCGGAAGGCACTAACACACCCAGGGGACTTAAAAATACAAAAAGAGACCCCCATATCCAACCAGCCTCGGATATCTTTTGGTTCTTATGCCAAACATAAAGCCGGCTTCTGCAGGCTTTACATTGTAATATTTTCTTCTGAAATGAATTATATAATGAGAAATCATCTTTGTGCAGAAATACAACTTGAAATATGCATAAAACATCATAATGGTTTGTCCCGAAAAGATGTACAAGTAAGATCACCTAAAAGCAGTCTCTGAATGCACTTCACTCTCCACTAATGGGAATGTCCATACTGTAGAAGAATATTTCCCATTGACATGCTGAGCATTTCTGCTTTCATTTCAAGGTTATTTTGAATGCAGTATAATGATAAGAAAAAACAAACTGTTTCACTATTTTAACGTTTGCACTGTAGTAGAACCTGAACCAATAGAACCACTAAATTACATTACACAAATTATCCGTCCCAAATGCCCTGCTACTCAATCATTTTGTCGATCATCATCCTCACTTAATGCAGGGCAGGTTACGGTGTGGAAAGCTTTTATTTTTTCTGCCTGAAAGAGCAGCCAGCAGTCGACATGAGCTGTGGAACAATGTGCTGGTGAATTTTGTATCCACAGTGTGTTAGCAAGCTCCAATTCACATGCCGCTGAAAGGATATGCCTACATTTGTTTTTGTCCTCGGGGCAATGGCTGCGTACTGTTGGAGCTTTGTCTCCTCTTGCTTCTTTCATGCTTCAGGCAGCTCAGAGAACAGGACGAATCCACGTTTCTGCTCCACGGATTATTCAGTAGCAAATTAGATGCATTTTAAATTGATTTTAAAGGAGCCTTACTATTTCTTGCATACTTAAATAATGTCTATGAATCACAACAGCATACCTTATTAAATTGAGTAACTTTTTGGGTAGAATTTCAGAATTTGTACACTATTAAAGTCACCTAATAAACAATTAAGAAGAGATTAAAAAATATATTTTTATTCAAATGACTTAACTCAGCCCCTGTGAGATCCTCCCCTAATTGCGTCAATTTAAATTGGAATTTCTTGATTTTTTAAATTATAATTGCTGGTTTACTGAACCAAAAGACGCCCACTGTTATTCAAATAAACCACATAAAATTAGAAAATGGTAGTCCTATACGTGCCAACCTTAACACCTAAACCTCTCAAATGAATCCCAACAAGTGAAATATAACATCTGAGCGAACCAGAGAGGATAGTGGGTAATGTAGTTTATGTCCCCGCCAATCCCAGCCATAAATGATACACTCCTACTGTATAAGCTGCAGCGAAAGAGAGATTTGTAGGTAATGTGGTCTGAAGTCAGGCTAGTCGGTGTACGGGTAACTGTAACATAACACAATCAGTGGTCTATTCATGTAACAAAGGTCCTTATGTATCTGGACAGCAGGTGGTGGCACAAAAGAAGAGTCAGCACCATGTGCCAATTCAATGCCTCTGCAATATAAACAATTTCTGAAATCCCCAAAAAGTAGCCAAACCGTCTTGACTGAAAGCTGGAGGGCGAATTGCCGTAATGAACCTGTGTCGAATAAAGGAGTCTGAGTATGAGCTGCTGAAAGTCCTCGCGTATAGCTTCCCTTACTGCTGTCGCTTTTCTAACCTTCAGCCCTCCACTATCCACTTTATTTAACCCCTCTGTCCATACCAACCAATATATACTGTACAGGTCATACAGAAAAATCTACAAGCTTGTTTATTGTGCGTGTGTGGGTGGGGTATTGTATTGAGCACTGTAAGTAAAATATATCTGCTGTATCTCGCTCACTGCTGTGATAATTTATTGAACGTTGTATTTATACATAAGACAAATGACAATAAAGCACCACATAAGTATCTTGATGTTGTGTGTGATTATTTTCCTGACCTAAAGGTTGTGTGTGTGCATATTTTTCATTTAATGCTGGTTGCACTGTTTCTTGTTGGTGTTAGTGAGACAAATGAATCACCCCACATGTGGTAGCTTTGTCTGTAAAGTTGTACTGAATTTAATCAGAGATGCACAAGCACTATACTTGTTTAGAAAATGTTTTATTTAATCTTCTTCTCTCTATTGCAAAAGTTGTAATCGGAAAGAGAGAAAGAGGCTTGCGTGTTGCAATTTTCTCTCTATCTTTGTGTTTAAGTAAAACAAATTTGAACTCTGGCCTGATCCTTTCCTCAGTCTATTTTTAGATTGATTATAACTTTTCCCTTCTTTCTCACTCTCTGTCCCTTCCTTGGCATCTTTCTCCTCAATGTCATCCTTCTTTTATTTCAATCCCTTCCTTTCTCTCCCCCTTTTTCTTCATATTTCCTCCACAGAATCGCATGCATGAGTCTCTGATGCTGTTCGACTCAATCTGCAACAACAAGTTCTTCATCGACACCTCCATCATCCTCTTCCTCAACAAGAAGGATCTGTTTTTAGAGAAGATCAAGAAGTCTGCACTCAGCATCTGCTTCCCCGAATACACAGGTAGGAAAAAAAAGATGACAGTTATCCTAAGTGCATAGCTCTCAAAACACGTAAGCAGCACTGAAACGTGACAGGTGCTTAGAGTTGATTTCTTAGGGAAGACAAAAAGCCGCCGACCAGGGAAAATGAATCCAATTATGTAAACAGAGAAAGAGTCTGACATACCATGAAAAGAAAGTGACGAGGACACAGATGTACCGTTTTAGCTTTGCTCACATTACTGAGGAAAGAGGTTTACAGTGCTGCTCACCTGCGGACAAGTGCTAAACAAGATGATTATTACATAAAAATCTGACTTAAAAAGTGGATTTTTAGTGCAGTTTTAAAGAAAGTTTCACAGTTATGAACATACATTTCTTGTTGAGCAATTGAGGAGAAGAACAATACCATTCTCAGACCTGTATGTTCAATAGTATAGCCTAGCTGGAGTTGTTAGCCTAGCTTAGCATAAAGCCTGGGGGAAAGCTAGCCTGGCTTTGTCCAACAATTACAAAATAAGCCTAGCAGCACTGCAAAAGTTCACTAATTGACCTTGTTTGTCTAATCCACAGAAAAAGTGTCATGTGTGAGTTTGTAATGGTGTTACAACCCAGTCTCACAGCATTTCGTGTTATAGTCACAAAATGTAATCTATTTATTCGTGTTCACCAACACGATTTTCCCCTTTTTTTCGTGTCACACAGAACGATTTTAAAAGCAATGTATTTCTATTGGTAGTATGATTCGTGCCTGCAACACTTATTTTTGTCCGTTCAGGTCTTGGAAGACCGGAAGCTGTGTGGTTCATAAAAACATGTTCTGACTCGATATCAAGCCACGATTATTGTTTTTATTTTAAATCGTATAATGTCTGACTTTTTTTGCCGTCCGCGAGGAAAATAAATGGGGCTCAGAGCCTCAGAATACTGTAATCTGTATTTTTGAAATCTTTTTTCCTTCTAATTTGTTATTCTTTTCTAAATAACACATTGTTATTTACTCACCAATAACACACAATTATCCTTGTTTTTATTTATTTGTTTAATTCCATAATCTCTGGCTTTTTTGGCGTCCGTCAGGAACTCAATTTCAAAATAAGATAACCGGAAACAGACGTAGGCCTATATGGGACATTTCGAGCATCATTGCGATACACACCCACAGAACTGATTACCCCCGCCCCCCCAGAACTACACATGCTGGCTATTGTGTTTCGCAAAATTTTCTATGGGACGTCTCTACTGAACGTTTTCGTTATTCCCACAATTAGAAGTTGCCATGACATTGGTGTTATCAAATGTAAAACATATCATTAATAAATGGGTGAAAATCGCTTGTGTCCATAATGCGCAGCATTAATATATACCCACATGACAGCTCATTGTTACTTTGTAATTCTACTCCACTACAATACAGAGGGTAACCTGGTGTTTTTACTCCACTACATTTATTTTAGTTACTTTGCAGATTCTGATTAATGATGTGAAATATAAACAACCCTTTAATCAGACTTTAGTTCACCTGAGTAAAATTCAGGGAAGGTGATTGTCAAGTGCCAACAATCAGGAGAGATATTTGATAGTTGGTGCTTGAGAAGACTAAACATTTATCTGCAATTGACATGAATGGAAACGAGTAATAAAGTATATTCATTACTCGTTATTCTCTAATAATAGTTCATTAACGACTGTATATAATGGCTATTTTGCACATCCCTTTCAAGATTTCCTAAGGTTATTGACATATTGACATATCATATACACAACTACGGTGTATGCAATGAATGAAAATCTTGGGTCACAGGTTCCTCAACAGCGCATTACAAGACATCTATCAATATGTGTGTATACCTCCACCATTAAACTGTCATATTCTGCACATGTCTTATACT
>NW_011348939.1:0-3200 GCF_000735185.1 Notothenia coriiceps | reverse complement strand
AAAAAAAATATATATATATTCATAACTCATATTCTCATATTCGAATACCTGAATAATTTCGAATATTCTATTAATCGTTCCCATCCCTAGTTGCTGTAGGAGCAGGGACATGTGCGTGGTTTTGCACTTGAAAGATTGGCAATCATTGTTTCTGAAATTGATGGAGAATATTGCATTTTACAGATCTATATTACATTTGTTATTCTTGTACTCACTGCTTTGAATGAAGGGGACAAAATAATAGAAACGCATGTCTCCTTTCTTGGGACACAAGAATAGACGATGGACAGCAAGGACTTCACAACTTGTTTGTCTTGAAAATATCACAATAAACCATCATAAAAAACACACTTAGTGCCAAACTGTTAGTACATCTGTGAGTATATAATAACACGGAGACATTTGTTTTGTCCATGTTGTTGTGTTGTGCATCGATGCAGTGTTTGTGTGCATATCCATTAGTTTGTTTGTTTCTCATCTCATGGTTGAATGTGCATATGCGATCTGAGCCGAGTGTGTGTGTATGTATGTGTGTGTGTGTGTGTGTGTGTGTGTGTGTGTGTTGTCCCCAGGACCTCGGTGTTCCTGTGTGTCAGAACACAGCTGGTGAAGCAGTGCGTCCCAGGGGCCTTTAGTACAGCCAGCACAGTGTGTGTGTGTGTGTGTGTGTGTGTGTGTGTGTGTGTGTGTGTGTGTGTGTGTGTGTGTGTGTGTGTGTGTGTGTGTGTGTGTGTGTGTGTGTGTGTGTGATCAGCTCCTCTTACTCCCCAAACAGACACTACATCTGCCCTTTTCTCTCAGTATGTCTCGATCATCTTAACACACTGATGTCGGTGAATCTGCTCCCACATTTAAAGGCACAATCATTTTGTGAATTCCTTTGGTGTTTAGATCTCCAAAGTCTGTCTGTATTTGTAAAACCAACAGTCCAAAACCCAGACAAATCACATTTCTAACTATCGGCAGCGCATCCTCACATTTGAGAAACTGAAACGGCAATGAGTTGCTCTAAAAATAAGATCTAAATAATAATTTATAAATATTATTTTGTCATATACACCGTGTCTTTGCAATCTAACCTACGGCCATCTGTGATGCAATGCAACAGATTGTCGAATCTTAATATTGTAAAATACAATTGGAGTCAAACATTTCTGATTTGCGTACAGCCTGGGGAGACATACACACACACATTATATATATTTAGTAGATTAGATTCAAGTTGTGGCTGTATAGGATCGATCAGATTCGTGTGATCCAAAGATTTACGATAACTTTAGCGTATAGTCCTAAACTTCAACATTTATTGAAAAGAGATAATTGTAAGAATTTCCCCCCAACAAATTATACAAATTACATTCAAAATATTACAGAATATGGAAACTTTCGCTCTATTAATGAAGCTGCCTGTCAGCTGCATCTCTTATATAATAATAATTTCTCGGTCATAAGAGGGTTAAAAAGAAATCAGTTAATTCCTAAAATGAAGTGATAATAATTGACTCATCACCAGCTCCTAGAATCTGAAGGGCCCTGAACATATCGCCACTTAGTTTACCTAATGGCAGTTTTGTTTTAACAGATGATGTTGCATTGATTATAAGCAGGGGGGTGTACAGGGTCAGGGCACAGGGGGCATAAAGAGGGGGGATTTGAGGGAGATAGCGCTGTGTTTTTGGTTTAACGTATCACTGCCAGCTGCCTCTCAAATCCCACGTTGAGACATAAGGATCTGCCTGACTCTGGTTTCATATCGACAGAAGCTGTGTGTGTGTGTGTGTGTGTGTGTGTGTGTGTGTGTGTGTGTGTGTGTGTGTGTGTGTGTGTGTGTGTGTGTGTGTGTGTGTGTGTGTGTGTGTGTGTGTTCATTCATTGTAGACATGCTTGTTTTTGTACGCTTCTTCAGAGTTCAGTGTTGGTAAAATGTATTAAAATATTCAGAGCTTTGAACATATTTCTGTATCCCAGTGACGCCAGAGGAATCCACTAATATAAAAGAAAAACGTTTCTATATTAAATTGCACATTTTTCAGTAAATTTGCTGATTGAAAACTTTTTTTTTTGCATCCGTATTTTCGGCAGTTTCCACAATATTAGGCGTTTTACAGTTGATTCCATTTTCTATAACCAAGTCTGCAGATTTTCTGTGTTTTTACCTTGATAAAATGATCGGCCGTACATCACCTTCAACTATAGAAACATGGGAGTTCAATGGTCCTCCTGAGGTATTACAGCTCTATGGTTTAGGTGCGATTTAAGACCGTTACATGGCCACGCTAATATTATACGCCTCCTCTCTGAAGTGTTTTCATTTGAAAAGTTAGTGATTAAAAGTGCTGCAATGGTATGTGCACTACAAATGTCTAATATTACTTATTAAACTAAATAACTACTAATGAATGGGCTCAATAGACTTGCTCGCCTCAAATGAGCCATTATAAGCTATAGTTGGTAACGCGTGTTTGTGTGTGTGTTGGCATGTTAATAAACAAAGTTGCGGTCACTCGTGTTGTGTTGATGCTCTAAGTGACTTTGTGTGTATGTCTCAGGTGTGTCATTTTCTGTGTGTGTGTCCCTTAGGTTCAGTCTCATGTTTCTCGCTCATTGGTCAGTGTCAGCGTTTGGCAATCCTTCCCCTCCTCCTCGTCTTCCTCCTCCTCGTCTTCCTCCTCCCCAGGGAGTTTCTCACCGCAGTGGTTGAAGCGTTCGATAGAAGCTTTTAGTTTACATCTGCAGCACAAGAGTTGACCCGACACCACAACTGTGTGTGTGTGTGTGTGTGTGTGTGTGTGTTGTGTGTGTGTGTGTGTGTGTGTGTGTGTGTGTGTGTGTGTGTGTGTGTGTGTGTGTGTGTGTGTGTGTGTGTGTGTGTGTGTGTGTGTGTGTCCTTGAGCACCTTGTATGGCACTACCTCTGTGTTAATGTGTGTAAATACTGACTGGAATAAGTTTGAAGAGTCGTAAAGACTGGCTATATAAATACAGTCCATTTAAATTACGTTTTCATTTCTTTGTTGCACCTGTTCAACACTCCATGGTTAACGCAGTCTTGTAATTGGTTGATGCCGCTCAGGAGGAAGTTAGTTGTGCTTGATATGATGTGAAAGATTATTGTCCCAACACTGAAGCTCAGAGGTTTACAGTGATAACTGCAGTGCCCATATTGTAGTCATGCTAATACTCATTGTGTGTGTGTGTGTT
>NW_011348938.1:0-2827 GCF_000735185.1 Notothenia coriiceps | reverse complement strand
ATGACAGGGGAGGCTCTGCCCCTGACTGCACGTCGCTGGTCAACTGCGTGAGGAGTTGGAAAGGTAGTTTAGTAAATAATATCTTTAAAACAAAAAAAAATCCCTTTCTATCAGCTGTGCTCCGTTATGGTGTAAATATAACCTATCTACCAATTGGATCAAATATAAAAGTCAGCCGAATTAGTGTTGATACTGCGAAGAGACATATTTTGTGAAAAGAAATGGAAGACGTTGTTTAATTGCTAATATATTTATGATCCACGTCACAAATTCAGTTTTGGCGGCATTTCTTACAGTTTGTCAAAAGGTCTTCTGATCAGGGCTCTATAAATAAATATCTACGGCAGATATGTAATATTTAATGCAGCCGAACCATGTATTACAATGCCGTTATGTGATGACTTCCAAAGAGAAAAGCAAGAACACTCGGAATACAGTGTTATTTTATTTAAAAAAAATGTTTTTCCGATTTCATATCATATAAACACCATATCCCGAAATGCATTGCGGCTAAAACAATCGATGTTTTAGCCTATCAAAACCTCTGAAAAAAGAAAGGTGTCTCTCAGAATCGAAAGAGAAAAACCTATGGGAATAACACAAAAGCATTGTACACAATTTAAACCAATTAATGTTGTATAATTAACAAGGATAAACTGATCTTTTTTAGTTGATGAGTACTGCAGATATCACTGTTAAATCATTTGATCATTGGTTTTATTATGAAAACGTTGAGACCGGAAATACTGTTTTCAACCCGTAACTTTACATGGAGGCTGCCGCATACCTCAAATCATCTTCGTAATATCTATCTAACTATAGATCCTACACATCCACTGGACGTGAATTCTAAAAGTACAATATACACTTTTCGCTAGAAATCTAATCAAAAAGCGTTTTAATGGCCAAACTATCCTACAATTTAGGATTTTACAAAGAGGGTTATTTGTGAATAAACTACCATCTGTAACGTTAGCATTCAACGGGAGCACTAGAGGGCGAAAACTTTAAAACGTAATTATATGACGTGATAAGGGCTTGAACAATCGGCCCATTTGATCGTATGAGTTGGAGGACTTGTTGGAAGGAATAGGACTGCAGTGGCAGGAGAGAGTAGTGATAGCAGGAGGGAAAAATAGAGATTATAATAAGGAGTGGGTTTAAGTGATTGAGAGTGAAGGATGAATGAATTAAAAGGCAGAAAGAAAAGGGGAGATAAGAAAACATTATGAAAGTAATAAACAATAAAAGGTATTGGAGAAAGATGTTATTATAAAAATAGGATGTTATAAAATGAAGGTAAAGGAAGAAGGGAATAACGGACAAAAACATGGAGGTAGAAGAAGAGGAGAAAGACAGGGAAAGACAAGATTAGCATTACAAAGGGGAGTATTGAAGGGAGACAAAATAAGGTGGGAAATGGCAAAACGTAAGAATAACAAAGAGAAGAAAGAAGAGCGTGAAAGAAAGGGTAAGGAGAGGACAAAAATGAAGTGCAGAAAAGTATGGATAAACTGTGAAGAACAAGAAAAAACAAGAGTCAAAAAGGGAATTTCCATCCCATGTTTCATGTCCTGTTTGTGCTGCTTGGTCCCACAATGCCCTTTCTTGTGTCCTTTACAATTATGGATTATATTCATTTATACGTCAGTACACTTGGTGCACTTATACATTAATGCCGCTCATGTTTATGTTTTTAACACAGTGAGCTGTACTTGAAAATGGTTCCTTTTGGACTGCCTGCATTTCCCTCTCATACATTATTAAAGAGGGGAAATGTGGGGAGCGAGATTAAAAAGAGGGTGAGAAGTACACAGTAGAGCAGGCCTATTCAACTGGCGGCCCGCGGGCCAGATGCGGCCCAGAACCAACTCCCGAGTGGCCCAGCCTCCCGTAGCCAAATTCCTACACTAGTACAGACCATGAACGCAACACTCCGTGTTGCATAGAAACCACCAAACGACAACGCAGCACGTTTTTTGAAAGTGCATCTAGTGTTGCTAGTAACGGTGGTCCTATGATAGCAACTCTAAAACATGTCTCTCTCAACTCTGAAGCGTAAACAGAGACAAAACGGTCATTGATCTTGTGGAGCAGATCCAAGTCAAGCTGGACCTTTTCGCGACCGACTTGAGCACGGGTCGGATGCTGCATTTTCTGACGCTCCCCAAACACATCACATCTCCGGCACAAATCACGGATGTGATGACAGATTTCATTGCGAGGTTGAAAGAGAACTTTGCCGGTCGATTGGATGGACTTGCTCTGCCCACAGAGGTGATGGGCTTTGCCAGAGACCCCTTCACTGTTGCAATAGAGGGGGACGTATCAACCAGAGCAAAGGAAGTGGTCCCCTGCATCGACAAGGGGAAATATACACTGGAACTTATTGACATGCAGCGCACTAACGGGCCAGCGAAGTTTTGGAGTGATGTCAAAAAACAGCAGTTCCCTAACGTTCAGAAAGTAGCGATCTGTGTGCTCAGTATGTTTGGATCAACATACACATGTGAATCAAGCTTTTCACACATGAACTCAATCAAAAGTAGCACTCGCTGCTCCCTGACTGTCAGCACTCTTCACCAATGTCTTAGGATTGCATTGACATCCTAGAGCCAAAAATCACTGCTCTTGTTCAAAACTAAAAATGTCCCTTCTCCCATTGAGAAAGTCAGCGATGACAAATCACAAATGAGGTGATAGTAAGCACCTAGTTTACTATAGTAGACGTGTAGTGTAGTATTCCTTCATATGTTAGTTATCTGTATCCCTTGTTATGGTTTTGTGCACTGAAGGGTTTGACAGTTCTTTCTGTATTCATTTAAAA
>NW_011348937.1:0-2742 GCF_000735185.1 Notothenia coriiceps | reverse complement strand
TAAAGAGACGTGTTACCATGGAAACCAAACAATGGTGGAGCTGTATTAAAGTCCGAGTGGAAACAGTCGTGTGTAAATCTGATTTTGTCAGAAATCGGGAGAAATGCGGGAGAAATATGACCGGAAACCGGGAGAGGGCAATGAAATCGGGAGTCTCCCGCGAAAATCGGGAGGGTTGACAAGTATGACCCACACCCAACCCACACTCAACCAGATGACTGGTTTCAGGGCCAGGATAACTAAGTCCACGTCTGAAAAAATAACCAGCTCACTGGATTGCACTCGACTGTAGACCACTTGGAGTGGTAGAAGATAAGGGGCTGCAAAAGGTAATACAGATTGCATCGTCTGACACAACATATGAGCTGCCATGCAGAAAGACAGTGACAAAAAGAATCCAGCAGCTTTATGACAATGAAAAGGAAGATAAAGAGAATTTATTGGAGAAAGCCGAATGTGTTGCCCTGACTGGGGATCATTGGACCTCGGTAAGCAATTCAAATTACCTCTGTGTGACGGCACACTTTATTGACATCTTCTCTCTGTTCTCAGGTCAAATATTTATATGTGATTAAAAATGCGATTAATTTCGATTAATTAATTACAAAACCTCTAATTAATTAGATTATTTTTTTTAATCGAGTCCCGGCCCTAGTTATTACATTATAAATAATTATTTGTTCCATAGCTCTGCCTAAACACCAACACTGTTATTTTGATAGGAGAGCACACCATAAGCATTCAGGAATACAATAATAGTATGACACACATTGATACATAATCGAGATCATTATTTCCTTTGACTTCTACATCTATACTCTGTGTATGTTGGAAGAAACTTCACCTTCCCTTTTTATAATCCGTGAGAACATGCCACCCATATTTACAGTGTTCCAAACCAACACTTTGTGCCCACTAGTTTCATATTGCTGTTTGCCAAACGACCTGCTGAGCGCCCAGCACCTTTAGTTCTGTGGTGAGTAAGAAAGGCAATTTGAAGGAACCCATTATTCACTCAGAGGTCATGTTAAAATGGAACACCTTGTGATTTTTTTCTTCTCCCTCCTCCAGCCAAAGCAGTGATGAAATGAGAGGGTAAAGCAATTCAAACCTGGCAACTAATTGCATGCAGAAATAGAGCAGGGAGCCTGGAGAGGATAAACACCTTGTATAAATACAAATGAGGAGTTACATATACAGAACATGTCCATCCCGCACATAGGAGGTGTTGGTAGGAGTTAGCAGCTGGTTCAGACCTGGCAGCACAGTGAGACAGGGCCACACAAAGGATGGTGGAAGTGATAGAATATATTTTATTAGCCACCTTCATTACACCTGAGCAAAGCACTTGAGTTGGAGGAAAAGTGACAAACAAAACGAGGACATACTTAAACATCCTCCAAAGTCCTGAGTGCTCTGCTTTTTGTTTAAGTTGTATGAACAGCCATCTCATTTATGCAATTTAAACATAAAGAAAGTCTGCTGCAGCCGTTCCCTTCTTTAAAACATTTCCAAGAGCATCATGTGCTTTTCTCTCCTGCTTTAGATTTGTTTGTAAAGATTCAGCTGCACTGTTTGGCTGTAAAATTACAGTAAATTACTGGCTACTAGTTGCATGGATTTCACAGTAATTGACTGTAAATATTTCACAGTAATTTACTGTAGATATTTTACAGTAAATTAGAATAAAAGTACAACTAAATACTGTGACTTTACAGTTGCCATGCCAATGGAATTACTGTGATACAGCAGTACAGAGCTGTGGTTTTATGGTACCTTGCAGTACATAAATTACAGTAATTACCTGTATTTTCACACTTTTACTGTAGAAACCAGTAATTTACTGTAAATATAAAAATGTAAATATAAAAAATGTAAATAATACGATATTATATTTTAAATTTGACTAGTTAACTGGGATTTTACCATGATTACACAATTCAATCAGCTCAATCAACAAAGAAAAACAAAGAAAATGCCCATTTTAACTTTGTATTACTCCATTGAAGTTCAAAGTACATTTCACAGTGTCTTGGACATGTTACGGCCCCAAACTCTACTCCGCAGTAGTGGCTCATGCTGAGACCCGCAACATGAAAGAATACACGCAATAACCGGTACTTGGTAACAAGCATTTATTGATAATCAGCCGTTTGCTCACACAAGCGAAACGGGAAAGAAAAAGAGGTCTGGAGGACTGGCCAAAAGGAACAAACAGAAGGAGGGAACCCGAGCCAGCCACACCACAGACCGTAGGACCCAGAGCTTCCCCCCCTAACCAGAAAACAATTATAAACCCTATGGGAATAAAAATAAAGCCGCGAAAACTGGACTACCAGGTCCTCCAGGCTAAACACAAACACATCTGCAAAAATATGGCCTACAGCTCAAAATGGGAAAGAGGTATTCTAAGGAAAGTGTCTCCGGCGTTAGGATAGGCGAGACATCCTTCTCCTCCAGCTTCTCCTTGTATATACACGGCTGAGTGGAATTTGGAACACCTGGGCAGAGGCGGAGCCAGGGGCAGACCAGGTGCACCTGGGCAGAGGCGGAGCCAGGGAGACAGAAAACAAGGAGGGTGCACGTAACACATTTCTACACAGACATCCACTCGAAGTCAACAATTTTTCTGAAGAATGTGCTGAAATGGGGGTTTGAATTGCCATGCCTGTTTTTGGCTTTCGAGCCCGTCTCAGGATTAATGCCCAGGAAGCACCTGAAAACCATAAGCCAAGACAAGAA
>NW_011348936.1:0-3575 GCF_000735185.1 Notothenia coriiceps | reverse complement strand
TTGTCATCACTGTTAAAGCTTGTGAGGCTGTGGGGTGTCTTGAGTGTCTCAGCCGGAGATCAGACAGCTGATTAGATTCAGCTAAATGAGTCAGATAATAAAAGCATGTTGGAGCTGTTCTCTTGCAGTATGCTGGTTCCAGAGAGGATGTGTTTAACCACAGAGTGACACTCAACAAGTCAGTTTTGTTGAATTTGTGTTGGACTTTGTGAGTTGCGGTTCCATGTTGTCCCATTCAGGCGCCACTGTGAGAGTCTGTCTCAACTTAAAGGGTCCTGTTTTGCTGATGTTCAGGTGTATATCAGTATGTAGTGTCTCTACTTTAAAGAGTCCTCTCCTGCTGATGTTCAGGTGTATATCAGTATGTAGTGTTTCTACTTTAAAGAGTCCTCTCCTGCTGATGTTCAGGTGTATATCAGTATGTAGTGTCTCTACTTTAAAGAGTCCTCTCCTGCTGATGTTCAGGTGTATATCAGTATGTAGTGTCTCTACTTTAAAGAGTCCTCTCCTGCTGATGTTCAGGTGTGTATAAGTATGTAGTGTCTCTACTTTAAAGAGTCCTCTCCTGCTGATGTTCAGGTGTGTATAAGTATGTAGTGTCTCTACTTTAAAGAGTCCTCTCCTGCTGATGTTCAGGTGTATATCAGTATGTAGTGTCTCTACTTTAAAGAGTCCTCTCCTGCCCTTAGCCTATCACGTACAATGTATTGGAGCAGTAGCCAATAGAAACATAAGTGTAACATGATGATGTCATTATGTTACACAAGAAAACATATGTTTTTGTTTTAATTTCTACACCGATTCAGATAAAAAATACAACCTTCGAAGCATTTAAAAACTTCAAATCATAAATATAGATCTTTTCACCACATTCATATACACTTCATCAAGTACTTAGTCAAGTGTTTTCATTTAAGTAACAGATAAATAATACACACTATAATTAACAAATAAAACATGCCGATTAGCATAGGAAGAAGGAAAAAGGTAGAACATGTGGTTGGATGAGTTTAGGCCTCCTCCTCCTCCTCCTCCTCCTCCAGGACACAGTAGGCATCATTTAGTGTGGGGGGGGGGGAGCGGTGGAAACAGTGTGGGGTTAGCCACGAGGTCGCCACACTTACTGCACGGCCGAGCTCATTTCCACTGCCGTCCACAGCCCGGCTTCCCCTCTGAGAGAGAGGGAGAGAGAGAGAGGAAGAGGGGAGAAGTGCAGCCAGTGAAATGGCTCATTCACTTTCTGATCACAGCCACTCTCTCCCTCACACACTCTCAAACTGACACACTCACTGCACACACACACACACACACACACACACACACACACACACACACACACACACACACACACACACACACACCGAAAGCTGTCTTCATCGCGCGGTTATTTGCTATTTTCGTCCCTCACTTCCCTCCGATGTCATGAAATATTTCCTCAGCTCTGACAGTTCACTCAGTGATCGCCATAACTCACCAGATTTCATTGAAAAAAGACTCAAGCTATCAATCCATCTTGTGTTTTAGGATCAAACAAAGTCTTTTTTATATTTAGAGCAGGTGAATAACCATTATTCAGGCAGCTAGTATCACATCCATGTTATCACCTTCCTTAAACTAAGTGCAGTTAATGATATTTCAATGAGGAAACGGTGCCAAAGCAGGCTCTAGCTGTCATACATTGCATACATCACACCTTCTCCCCCAGAAGGCACGACGGCGCTGAACCAATCCGCTTTTGTTGACTTGTACCCCTGCCAACTCTCACCATGATAGCGTCTGATCAGCCACATGGCCAAATACCTGAGATGCACAGCAGTGACTTAGAGCTAAAGCTGCGTGCCGTACAGAGCACGAGTTCACTCAATCTGGGATCAACTCAGGAGTGCATGTGTAGGGTGTCACAAGACAGAAAAGGATCCAAGGAAATGGGGCTAAGGCAGCTTTGGCAAAACGTTTTACTGATATAAAGATATTTCGTTTTTTATAGTCCTTCAAAGAAACACCTTTTTTTAAGCTCAAAATGCCTGCTGGGATCGTTAGAAGCCTATAAGCACGTTTACAAATGATGTGACAAAAATATTAAAGCTACATAATCATTATTTAATATGGAAAATAACCTGGTTGTTTGATAAAGGAAACATGCTTGGACAAACTGTGTGTACATATGCGTTAATCTGTTTATTTTTATCTGCAGCTATACATGTAAGCCAGTCTTCAAAACCTGGTGTGATTTACTCCATGTTATACATACACATATTGTCAGAGGTTTAAGAACACCAACAGTTCTCCTACATATCTCCAGTTGTTTCCCGTTGGTAGTCTGTTCTTGCAGGCGAAATATGGCCAAGTGTTTATTCCAGTTGGTTGCAGATAGCACAACAGTTGCTGCAGCATATTTTGGGGAAGTGTTCTCTCTTTAAATATCGCAGTCGTGTGAAACAAAGTGTAACACATACACACTGGAGGACCAAAGGGTTCAGGAATTTCAATGTGTTCCTTTTTGTCCTCATTTCACAAATCTTCCAGGCTCTAGTCTAAAACAGCTCTTGTTGTAAATACTCCGATACTGTTCCTTCCCCCAGTATCTCACCCTCAGATCGATACCACACACACCAGCGGCCCTTACTCACACTCAGGGAGCGGCTGGGTCAATGGCCGGGGTCCCGCTCGGCTGATGGCCGTTCGTTAAAGAGCGGTCGACTCGGGTGTTAACGGTGTCAGCCTGATACTCTTCGCCGGGCCGCGCTCTCCTAATCACCGGCCAATCAATAGCCGTCTGCCCTCAGCACTGACCAATCACATTGACATGTCTTGTTGACACTGAGAGGAAGCTCCATTGAATGTGTGGCTGTACTGGTGGAAGTCCATGATGATAACATATTATTAATTGACTGTTTTTTTACAGTTAATACACAGTTGGGTCACCTATTGTGCAAAATGCCCTTTTTGACATCTTTTATACATAAACATGTGTCCCCGGTGTGTCAGGGGGCTCACAAAGTGTCAGAAAATACAAGCCTCTCTCTTTTCCTCCGTACCCACATCTCTAAAAACGGGGGAACAACGGAGCTGATCCAGATTTCCTGACGACATTACTCAAATGTGGGCTGCTTTTCACCCAGAAACGTTGCTGTATCAGAAACAATGCGCAACATGTTGTGGAAGTAATATGGTCTGTGTTTACATTAGCAAGCATCGCTAACACGCAGAGCTAACGCTGTAGCCTACTGGAGAGAATATGTGTAAAAAAGGTACTCACCTGGTAAACCCGCAAGAGAAAAAGCATTTGAGCTCGATACTGTTTCAGAAATAATGCTTGATGTGGTTTTGAGCATGATATGGCGTTTAATCACGGCAGCATATTCTCATGCATGCACCAAAGGGGCGTGGCCAGCAGCAGCTCGGAAACATTTAAAGCTACGGACCCAGAATCAGCACTTTAGTAACAGGGCTGAAATAGAGGGGTATCAATGGCTTCAATGGGTGATCTGTTATTTTGAGCAAAACACTTCATAGACATGTTTTTTATATTTCGGAGACCTATAATATATGCCTAAAAATAGTTTAATAGGAGA
>NW_011348935.1:0-4419 GCF_000735185.1 Notothenia coriiceps | reverse complement strand
TTACAGCATCAGGACAATATCATATGGATTCAGACACTGGAAGTGTGCTGGAGGCGTTGACTGGGCCTGATGGAAGGATGAGGCTGATGAGACTGAAGAATCTGCGAGGAATGAACTAGCGGCTGAGAAATAATCTTAAAAGACAGCAGCATCATAAGAGGGCAACCATGTGACAGAGTGTGTTGGTTTGCTGAAGGATAGACCATCTATCCAGGCCAGACTCTAAAGACTTTCCAAGGTGTAAAAATGCTGCTGCTGGAGTACTGACTGGAAGTATTGCTGATATCATGTCAACCATATCCTCTTAAAATACTCTGTCCAACAATATAAGTCTCAGGAAGAAAGGTTTTTTAACGCTTATTCAAAATAGCAGAGAAACATGCATTCTTGTATTCAGGAGGGGACAGAGGAGTACTGGAAAAGTACACAGTAAGTACTTCATAGTAGGCTACTTGTGGGGGTAGTTTCACTAGTACTGAGTCCAACAGGATCAATCTCACGAAGAACTAATGGCAACAAAAAATAATTCCCTCATCAAACTTAGCAGAAGTGGCTTGATTTTGTTCTCAGCAGGGGACTTTGACAGAGTATTTCTCAATAGATACACAGTAAAAGTACTTCAATGTATTGTTAGTAGTAGGCTAACTAATACAAAGTTAAACAGTATCAATTTCATTAAGAACTAATGGTAAAATTATATGTTTATCATTCATCAAAGATAGCAGAAAAACATGCATTATGTAGGCTACTATGGAGGGGACTTTGACAGAGGATTACTCACAAAGTAGCCTACATAGTAAAAGTAGCCTAGTTCATTTTATTTCTGGTAGCAGTCAAACTAGAACAGAGTCCAACAGTGTCAGTTTCCTTCCGAACTTGTGGTAACAAATATTTGTATCAATCGTCAAATATAGCAGGATTAATAAAAAGCAGCTGATTTGAAAAAACAAACTGGAGAGACAGCTGAGTGACCGCAGTGGAGAATCGCTGTATAGTTTAAATCTCCTAACAACAACCATTTTAGACATAGGCTTATTATATTTACAGCCCTTAATAACATTCGTTTTCTGGGCTCAATATGTGTCTTGGCCGTTTTTGCTGTGATCGCTAAATTCACCTTGTTTCCCCTTGTTTATAATATTATCACCGTTCCAAGCAAACGAGGGCTTTTGTTTTGAAATCACTTCCGTGAGTTTCTCCCCGCCCCTCGCTCCAATGACCATTAGACCATTTAGTAAGTTAAAAAGCAAAAAGCAAAAAGGCCTCTCAGACGCTCTTCCGTTTACGTGTTTAATAAAGAAAAACAATTGGACGGTATATACACGGATTTATAGCCACATGTGTGGGAACAGACTAGGTGACAAATACTTTTGATTTCAAACACTAATGAGCAACCCTTTGAGGTCTTTTAATTTAAAGTCTGGGTGAGCCTCACGTTGAACCAAAGAAAATGTGTTAACAAACAGAATACTTTTTTTAATTGAAAAGAGCATGCAGCTCTATCCCCGCCTGCATTCGGAGCTGAGCCCTTTGAAAATGCGTCCTCTTATTCAACAAGACATATAACAGGAAAGCCCATTAAAGCTCTCCATCAAACTCATTATCTTTCATCTCTTTTAATTGACTTATAAAAAGCCTTTGAATCTTTCATCTTGATAACCTGAAGCTAATGAGCTTTGCAGGTGTAACACAGTTTAATCATGGAAAGTAGGTTATTAAACATTTTGGTGCCGCAGTGATTTTCTGTCAGGATGGATTAGCTTCATCTCTGGGAGAAGCTCCCTCACACAAAGGCCTCCCACAGCACAGGATGTATTACCACACATAAATACATGTCTGATCACACTTTATGACGGCGAATAAGACACTCCGTCCCTGCACTGTACTCCACACAGTGAAATGTGAGAGTATAAGCCTGTTATCCTCTGAAATACACTCTCTGAACTTTTGTCAGCTAAACACCAGTGTGCCATGACATTAAAAAGGTGTATATGGTGCAATCCTTTTTAAGAAATATGGGAAAATATTGAGAGTATATTGAGCTTCAGTAGGTAGTTCAGTTTTCAAATACCACTCAATGAATAATTGAGGTGGCTGCCTCTTTGTTACTGAATTGTTTTACCGAGGTTTGGCTTGTTTACTACCATTTCAAATGTTTTTCATAAACAGGAACTTCATCTTCATTAAATTCCCTTTTATGCTTTTTTTAAGTTTTAGCTTTGCTTGAGTGTGTTATATAGGTTTGTATGCATGTAAAACATCAGAAGCCTAATTTAAATATTAAGCTGATTACTTTCTGTTACTTTTGGATGATCTCAATATGAAATAAAATACAAAGAAATACAAGAGGAAATAAATATTAAACGTATAAAGCATGCACAAAAAGAAAATCACATAGTCATAAAAGAAAAGAGATGAGTTGATGTAGGGAAGCTTGGGGTCTGTATTTCAGTCACGATATGGAGAAAGTCTAGCTTTAGGTGTCTGACAGCAGCGAACAATTAGCTCAATGTTAAATGCATTTATACTTTCCAATTCATGCTCAGCTCATCTGATTGATTTGAAAGTTAAACATGTAATATTAAAACATTGTTTTCATTGTTTAGAGGAGTTGTTGGCAGCTTTCTGAAATAATCATTCACAGCTTTTGTCAAGAAATAAAATGTGAGAATCACTAAGGTTAGAGCTGTTAGGATGCCATGCTGTAGCTTGAAGAGTGTGAACATCATGCTTCAATGTAGACAACACAGCACAGATGATATCCCACACAGGAGCTAATCTCATTGTGTGCTCAGCTGCTCTCATGCACGCTTAGCACAGGTGCAGCAGGATAACAGCAGGCCTGGATGAACTGATTTAGTGACTCGATGGGTGCGTCTCACTTCGGTTATTTTTCATTTCCTCGCTCCTCAGGCTCGGTCTCACCGGAAGCTGATTTGTCTGTGCCATCTTGAGTAGCGTCCCAGTGGCCTTATTTCTGCCGGAGGATCGTGGATCGAGGAGTGTTAACGGTGGAGCGCTAATCGAGGAACTACCAGACCACCTCCGGTGAAATCCTTAGACACTCGCCCCGCCCTCTTACTGTGTATCGCTCACTGATTGGACAATGCAGCGCATGCACTGATCTGGCTGCTGTCAGACGATCAGTTGTGCGGCGTCATCACAAACGGACGTCGCTTCACATGACGCTCCGGAGAAAACAACGTCCCATTGTTCTTAAAACTAATTTCCCTGCTTCTCGTGGTTTCCTTGCGTCTCTCCCTGCTTCCCCGGTGGGAGGGACTAGTCGCAGGGAAACGACGCAAGTGAGGGATGCAAGGACTCCATTTCACCGAAGTGAGATGCACCTTCAGTACTCATTGTGCACGTGTGTTTCTACCTTAAAAAATAGTATTTAACCAGGGCGGATCATGAGACAATAGACCCCTGGGCACAGACGTCTGAAATACTTGTTGATGATTACAAATCTCTTCTGTATCTTTGTTATTTTGGTTATTTAGTGGGAATGCTGACACAGCATTACTATCTGTTATGCTACGCACAAAATTGTTTATTATTCCACCGGGTTATTTTGCACCTCTTCTTCTCCCACATTCCACATCGCAGAAACTCCATTCAAACATCAAAACGTTGAGCTCGGTCGGGAATCGATGGCTATTACTTTTCTTATTCATGGCTTTCATAATTCCAGAGATTCATCATATTTTTAACATGGAAGTCAATGGAGAAACTCTTCAGACTTTAACAATCTTCATGCAACTTCAACTGCTAACTGCTCCTTCATACTTTCACTCAGAAACCTCATTCCAACTTTAAAATGTTACACATCTTTCTGAAATTATTTGTGTGACACAACTTTTAAATCTGATTCGTACTTTTACAGATATTAAACATTGTTCAGACCTTGGTAAAGAGGCCTTCTTCAGAGTGGAGACAGATTTAATTTTGCCTTCATATTTTCTTTTAAACCGGCCATAATTCCCAAACCCTACATTCCTGAGACATCATTTTTCATGAGAAACGTAGGAAAAAATCTCGTGGCTTGAAAAATAAAAAATCATTAAGCAAAACAATTTAACAAAATCCCTCTCGAGGGCATGAAGTGACAACAACTTTCAACATGTCTCCATTAAAGCCCATTGTAAGTTCAGCCTCTTCTTTCCCCACCACAGCAGCCACACACCTTTAGTTAATCGGCCACATTATTAGCCCGAAAGTACACAAAAAGTACACTTCAGATGCTCAAGTTCCTTGACATGCTTCACGCAAGTCCTCCAACTCATACGACCAAATAGGCCGATTGTTCAGGCCCTTATTAGGACCAAATATGTCGTTTGTTCAAGCGCTTAATACGTCCTATAATTACGTTTTAAAGTGTTCACCCTCTAGTGCAGAGGTTCTCAATTGTTTTTCAGCCAA
>NW_011348934.1:0-2601 GCF_000735185.1 Notothenia coriiceps | reverse complement strand
GTTCTTGTACTTGAGTAAAAGTAGAAGTACTCAGGTCTTGTACTTGAGTAAAAGTAGAAGTACTCAGGTCTTGTACTTGAGTAAAAGTAGAAGTACTCAGGTCTTGTACTTGAGTAAAAGTAGAAGTGCTCAGGTCTTGTACTTGAGTAAAAGTAGAAGTGCTCAGGTCTTGTACTTGAGTAAAAGTAGAAGTGCTCAGGTCTTGTACTTGAGTAAAAGTAGAAGTGCTCAGGTCTTGTACTTGAGTAAAAGTAGAAGTACTCAGGTCTTGTACTTGAGTAAAAGTAAAAGTAGGCTACTCAGGTCTTGTGCTTGAGTAAGTTCAAAGTTCAAATTCAACTTTATTGTCAATCTTTCAGTTTGTGTGTGCAGACAGAGAGATCGAAATAACGTTTCCCACAATCCCGTAAAAGTAGAAGTACTCAGATATTGTACTAGAGTTAAAAAAGAAGTCCTCTGAACTTGTACTTGTAAAACTAAAGTAACCAGCCTGTTTTGATAATATAAGAAGTAGAAAGTACAGGTTATTGTGTTAAAAATGTAAGAAGTAAAAGTAAAAAGTATTTGGAAAACTAAGTAGGCTAGTGGAATAAAGTACTGATACCAGAAAAAATACTTAAGTACAGTAACAAAGTATTTATACTGCACTACACACCTCTGGTCTTTATTGTGTGAGGATAAAAACATATTTCCTCTCCTGGTTTGAAAAAAAAATATTTTCTTATCAAATTCTTGTTTCACTTTCCCACCTGAAGCTGGGTCTCTAAACGAGACAAAGACTTCAGTGAGCGCTCAGACTTCTCCATGTCTCATTAGGAGACAACAGATTAGATAACGGAGGTTTGGATTTCCTCGCCCTCCACCTGCCGACAGGTGAGCTCCGCCCCCTTCCACTTCTCTACAACTCTCATTACCTGTCCGGAGCAGAGGTTTGATCCCTCCCACGGGACTCACTAATGGATGTAACGAGAGGGGGGGGGGCGTTCAGACGGAGGGTCGAGTTTCGGAGGCGAAGACCACAAATACTGCGATGAAGGGGAACAAGCTTAGGATGAAAGAGGAGACGAGAGATCTAATTGGACGGCGATGGAAACCGACCGCACACATTCTGACCATTTCTGAAATAGACTCTGATAAATGATCCAGGATTTGACATTCTGGAAAAATCCAATGTGAATATTTGTGGTCGGGGTTAATCCTTTAAGGCAGGAGTGTCAAACTCAATTTCTTCCTGGGCCACATTAGCATTATGGTTTCACTCAAAGGGCCGGTTCTAACTTTAAGACTATATAAATATATAATATAAATATATAAAATAATGTATTATATTACATTTCTGCCTCTGCATTGGATTATCATCGGATAGGTTAATACATTTGCGCATGTCACAAAATGAGGTGCATTGTGGGACATGTAGTTTATGGCCAACGTGCTTCTGTAAAGTGGCATGTAACCGTATAATAAACGTATATTATTTGCAAACACTTGAGTTTGACACCCCTGCTTTTAGGTGATAAACCAACGATCATATGACCCGCAGACAAAAGGATTTATCTTTACGTTTATTCTAAAGTGATTTAAGGTCTTGGAGTTATTGTGGCATGATTTAATTCAAGATTCAAAAGATTTATTGTCCGATGGCTACAGAGCATGTTGTTGGCTCCTCCAGCAGTGAAACATACACTTAAGACATAAAAGAAATAAAGAAGTACAATAGTGATAGTGACATAATGGTGCAACAAGTAAGATGATTGAAAAGGTTAACCATGTACATGTGAAGAAGATAAAACAGAATACTGCTTGTCCAACGGATATATAAACAGAGTCGTGTCATCTGTATGACTTTTCTTCCTACAGCTTATTATCTAGACCCTCCAGAAAAACGTGATTCTGCGATCGCAGAATTTACCGCATAATCAGCAAAATGGCGCAGATTTTTAAAAGACCGCATAATCCCTGCATTTTTCCACACAAAGTTGAGAAAAAGAAAAAAAGAACTCGTCTTGACGTAAAGTAGTGATGATGATGATGATGATGCGACGTCATCAGCTCGCGCATCACAGAAGGTAAACAACACTGTATAGAGTGATAGAGATAGAGAAAACACCAAGATGAAAAAATCTAATCCATCTCATTTACCGACGAACATTTCTACTAAAGACCGGGCAAAAAGTGGGGGGAAACTATTCTGCACCCCGTGCAACTGTGTGTTGGAGCATAACTCGACGGTGACGACCCACTTTGATTCATTCAAACATTAGAAAATGCTTTCTGCTGCTGCGGACAAGAAAGCCAAACAACTCACGTTCACCGAGGCATCAACCTCCAAAACCCTTTAGAGGGCTACAAGAAACGAAGTGAGTAGCCTACAAGATTGAAGCTGGTCAGATAACGAAGGAGTAAATGAAAACAGAATGAGGCGGAGAAGTGTGTGTGTGTGTGAGTGTGAGTGTGAGTGGGGGGGGGGTGTGTGTGTGTGTGTGTGTGTGTGTGTGTGTGTGTGTGTGTGTGTGTGTGTGTGTGTGTGTGTGTGTGTTTGTGTGTGTGTGTGAGATTAAAATAGCCCAATTGCTTTTACAATAAATAAACATTGAATGTGTT
>NW_011348933.1:0-2191 GCF_000735185.1 Notothenia coriiceps | reverse complement strand
ATCAGCAGGAGAGGACTCTTTAAAGTAGAGACATACTGATATACACCTGAACATCAGCAGAAGAGGACTCTTTAAAGTAGAGACACTACATACTGATATACACCTGAACATCAGCAGGAGAGGACTCTTTAAAGTAGAACACTACATACTGATATACACCTGAACATCAACAGGAGAGGACTCTTTAAAGTAGAGACACATCAGCAGGAGAGGACTCTTTAAAGTAGAGACACTACATACTGATATACACCTGAACATCAGCAGGAGAGGACTCTTTAAAGTAGAGACACTACATACTGATATACACCTGAACATCAGCAGGAGAGGACTCTTTAAAGTAGAGACACTACATACTGATATACACCTGAACATCAGCAGGAGAGGACTCTTTAAAGTAGAGACACTACATACTGATATACACCTGAACATCAGCAGGAGAGGACTCTTTAAAGTAGAGACACTACATACTGATATACACCTGAACATCAGCAGGAGAGGACTCTTTAAAGTAGAGACACTACATACTGATATGACCTTAAATATGAGCAGAATGTCTTCTTTATTGTTTTTCTGGCCAAAGCAATCAGGTGATTTCAAACAAAGGTTACTGTATTATCACTGACAGCCTCTTTCCCTTTTAACAGTACTTTAACCGTCTTGTCTTTGCTCATAACCTCTGCAGTATCCTCATTGTTTCTCCAAAAGCAAAGATAAGGGGCACTTTTGTTTTTGTTTTTCAACCTCTAACCGTCACTCACCGTTCCTGGACGTCACGCTCACTGTGAAACAAAAACATGCTGGTGGGAGATCCAGTTAGCCGTGTCTGGTTCCCACAATTCCCAATGACACGCAGTGAACTCTGATTTCTGCGAAACAGGGGCCAAATATCTTTAACAAACGTGCACCTCACGAGCCTTACCCCTCAAAGTGATACTGCTGGACTTATTGTGTAAGAGGAGTTACATAAAATTCACGTGACTGCATGGGAAGCAGTGAGACCTCCAACCTGAACCACATATGGGCACAAAGGTAGGGAACCAATGGGGAGAGAGCATGGAGGAACGCAACTTATTGAAAGACTTGGTGATAGAAATAAGTAATGAAACATGATGATGGACGAGGAAGAGTGTGAACAGGGAAGGATGTGGAAGCTTTAATAATTGGGGATTTTATTGGGTTTAGATTTGAGGTACAGGATAGGGTCTTCCAATGCTCACTATTAAGTACATTTTTGGCCCATTTACGATAGATTTAATAATATGTTATTGTCAAATCATGTCGGAAATGTTCTTTCATCACAGCAGCTTCATTTGTAACATCAACTAGGATAAATATATAAAACAAGAAAACAGTTATCATAACATGACAATGCTGTTAAGAAGTGCTAAAAAAAAAACTAATGTTAAAGTCTTACATCATTACATGTCACTTGTTAGACGCTTTTATCCAAAGCAACTTACTCAATACTGTGGGTAATCCCCACAGGAGCAATTTGGGGTGAAGTGTTTTGCCCAGGGACACAACGACATGCTGACTGCAGTGGAGTTTGAACCTGTGACCCCCTGATTCCAACCATACTTGTCAACCCTCCCGATTTTCGCGGGAGACTCCCGATTTCATTGCCCTCTCCCGGTTTCCTCCCGGGGTCATATTTCTCCCGCATTTCTCCCGATTTCTGACAAAATCAGATTTACACACGACTGTTTCCACTCGGACTTTAATACAGCTACACCATTGTTTGGTTTCAATGGTAACACGTCTCTTTAGTAGCGTGCGCAACTCAAAGTCTGAGAGGGTGAGGCAGATATTCACAGAAAACAGAACAAGAATCGACAACTACTCTACTCTCTGCTCACTCCTTTCATGTAAAATACAGGTCCAGCCCACACATATGCTCCATCAAGGACGGTGCTACAGGCCGCAAGGCAGTGCACTTACAACTACAATAAGCATGTTAATGTTAATCTTATAGCTCCGGCGATCCACTAGCACCCCCCCCCCCAATTTTGCATTTTGAAATGCTCCCGATTTCTGAGGTCTAAAGGTTGGCAAATATGATTCCAACACCATCGCACTAGTCCACTGCGCCACACGCCACCATAATGGGGTTCTTCAGTTTTTTGTACTGTTTACCTTTTAGTTTTTTATATTTGAGTGATTCTGACAGTAATTGTACGTGATCATTTGTTGC
>NW_011348932.1:0-1838 GCF_000735185.1 Notothenia coriiceps | reverse complement strand
AAATATATTTACATGAACAAAAACTCAAGAGACTTTCAGTGGTTTCAACAGGGAGGTTTCCAATGTGTAATAAACAAGGATCACAGGATACAAACTGACTATTGGCTAAAACTGCCACCAGAAATAACAAATCCAAAACCAGTATGTAAGGAGCAAATAAATACCACAAACAACCCGATAGAGAGTGTCGTCCTAAAACCCGGAAGTAAGTTAGCATTTCACCACTTCCGGTTCCTTCGACAAAAAGCAATTCAGTTTCTCCACAGGGTTTTGGAAAATAGCTGAAATAAGGTCTGTGGGTGAGACACATTGAAGGGACGGATCACGTTTTGTTCTACGACATTAAATCCATCAGCAGTGACCCCACTGGTGATTTCTGAAGAGTTGACGTGTCTGAAAAACGATGGTTGTTACCAAGTGGCTGAATAGGACTACAGAAGTCGTGGAGGCCGTTGTACGTCATTACGCCGAACACGTAAACACTCCTTTAAGTTTGTTTCTGTTCTGCTTGAAAGCAAGTCCCTGCCTCCTGCAGACTGTTCAAACAAACGCTTCAACTCGTACCATTTTCAATCTATAGTTTTGAATATGGATCTTAAGTTGGCGAGACGTTGAAGTCGTGCGACCCTGCTGTGGTTCGTTTATAGCGTAACGTTAGCATTTAGCTTCTGTCGACTAAATGTATGATTCTAAATGATAAAAGTAGGAAGGAAGGAGTTTACTTCCTGGTTTTAGGACGCGTCACTGCGGCTCTCTATAACAAATGGGATTCATCCAATCTGTCCAACTGAAGGAAAGTCAGTCACTTGCAAATCAAGAAGCCGTACGAGTGTGTGCTGAACGATCATTAATCTCATTATTGAACATTAGGAATATCAGATCTTGAACATTACATGAGGACCCAGAATGCATCACTCATCCAGAAATCTCCAGCAGCTTCCACTTCGAGCCATCGTTCTCCCATCCAGCCCAAGGCATCACCTCTTTCTGCTGTAATCTTCCCTCTCTCTCTTTCTCATGCTATCCTGAGATAAAACCTCTTTCTCTTAGTCCGAACGTATTCGCCGGAAGATATTCTTTGACTGTTCTCTTCCATCCTTTCTTTCCTTTGTTGCCTTTCCCACTTTCTCGCTCCCTCCATCACACAATCTGAGGTCAGTCAGGCCGACAGCTGCAGCATCAGCATCGCTTCAATGGGGAGAAGTGAGAGGAACACAATGGAAAAAGAGAGCGCGAAAGATGAATCAAGAATTGAGAAAAGACGGAGAATATTGAATAAAAGAGAGGAGAATAATTAAGTATGGACAAGAGAAGGAATGAAAGGAGGACAAGGTGTGAAATGACTAAAGAAAAGAGAAGCTACACAGGAAGGGAAGTGTAGAAGGGAAAGTTGAGAAAGAAGGAAGTAATGGAAGACGAAGACATGGAAGTTGATGTTGGGAGGAGGGAAAGATGGAGATGCAGGAAGATGCTACGAAAAGGGAGAAATGGAAATATGGAAAGAGGAGGAGATGGAGATGGAGATGGAGAGGGTTAGAGAAGAGAAGGATGAGGAGGGGTGGAGGATGTGATGGGAGTAAAGATAGACGGAGAGGAACAGGATTGCAGTATTTTTATCCTTCTGAGTGAGTGGGCTCCATAAAAGTAGGTTACTGTGAGCAGACAAGGAGAGGCTCACGCACGCACGCACGCACGCACGCACGCACGCACGCACGCACGCACGCACGCACGCACGCACGCACACACGCACACGCACACACACACACGTATCCCCATTTTAGCTCTGCTGAAGCAGCTGCAGTATGTGCCTGAATATATGCAGCACTCTGATATTATTG
>NW_011348931.1:19510-29881 GCF_000735185.1 Notothenia coriiceps | reverse complement strand
GGCGGGAGATTCATGTGATTGGTTGCTCGCAAAAAATCGCCAAGCTTCAGACACGCCCAGCTTCAAGATTTTTTCATGCCTGTAGTGTAGACGGGCCGTAAGTGTTATAAAAGCACTGGGATGTAAATGGTGCAAGTTTCTATTAAATCAAAGCTAGTGAGTAAGGGAAACATCAAGAAAAGTCATTACTGTGATTCCTCTGTGTTCCTCTGGTGGTCTCGAGGCGGCGAATGATGTTTCTGTCTCCCCTCGGCCGGCAGGTTGAGTGTGATCAACTGAGATTGCAGGATTTTGACTGCTTTAGTCTTTTGTCAGACATTTGAAACCTCTGTGGAGTCTTGCACGAATAAAGCAAGTAATGCCAGTGGTTTTTGAAAGATACAAAGAAAAGTTACTCAGAGTAAATAAATCTAAAGTTCAGACTAAAGCTGAAGCTAGAGTTGAAAGCAATTAACCAAAAAAGTGAGTTTTCCTTTTTTTTTAACCCGTTGTTGTTGTTGTTGTTGTGTCCTGCAGGGACGAGTGGGCCGAGGCCATCCAGACAGTCGCAGAGTCTCTGGCCAAGCAGGAGGAGGAGGGCATCCTCTGCAGCCCCTCCTCCGCCATCGAGAACGTCAACGAGGAGGAGATGGACACCTCCATCGGACACTACAAACGGAAGGTGACCATCAGAGCAGAAACCAAATATCACTCAAAACAAAGACTTTCTTTAAACAAATGTCAAGAGGAGATGCTAACACATTGAACCTTTTTTACCCTGTCTCATATTTAGTATCCTTTTCTTTGCAATACTAATGGCTGTTGTGTTATGAAGAAGGCTGTGAGTGTGTTGAATGATGGAGAAGCTCTTTCCTCACATGCTCCTCTGGTGTTTGTGTTTGCAGACAATGAATGACTTTGACTATCTGAAGCTTCTGGGCAAAGGCACTTTTGGGAAAGTCATTCTGGTGAGGGAGAAGGCGAGCGGCATCTACTACGCCATGAAGATCCTCAAGAAGGAAGTCATCATAGCAAAGGTCCTTTTATTATTTCACTTATTTCACTTACCTTCGTTTTTATTTCAGTTTCAACTGCTTTTTTTATTTTGCTGTATCTACAAAGTCAATACGAAGAAAGGGAACATGATAGAAATGCATCCAATTGGAAATAAATAATAATATAAATTGAAAGAAATAGATATATAAAAATAAGATTATATGATTAAAATATGGTCCTTTCCTGGAAAGCATGCTAATGGTCGCTGGATGGAAATGTCATATTTTAGATTTGAAAGCAAATTCATCATGATTTTAAGTGTGAAAATAGCAAAAATGAAAATGCATCACCTTCTGTGTTAGTCTAGAGATGTATATTTAGAAATCTCAGTAACAGATTGGTTTGAAATGGCAGGGTCCCGATGTTCACACACCTCCCTAACAATGACATCCTCCTCCTTGTGACTAAAACAAGAAAGTGTCTCCTTTTGTCTCCTGACTAATCTCCACGCCTCTCCTTTCCTGTTTTATCTCCCATCGCAGGATGAAGTTGCTCACACACTCACAGAAAGTAGGGTATTAAAAAACACTCGGCATCCATTCCTAACTGTGAGTATCAGCATGTCGATGAACACATTACATGAAGACACACCTGTGCTGTGCTGCTGTAAAATATGTGAATAGATATAAATAAAGAGAAGCAGGTACACATCAAAGACCTCTTGATAGATGTGTGTGTGTGTGTGTGTGTGTGTGTGTGTGTGTGTGTGTGTGTGTGTGTGTGTGTGTGTGTGTGTGGCAGTCTCTGAAGTACTCGTTCCAGACGAAGGATCGGCTGTGCTTTGTAATGGAGTACGTCAACGGAGGAGAGGTGAGACTTCAAAGGGTCGCTTTAAAAAAAAAAAATGTTTGATGCTGGCTGATGTTCCGTCTTATTTTAACATGGAAGTTATTTCAAGATTTATTGAAGAATGGTGAGGAGAGCTTCAACAGAAAGCTCTCACTCCTCTCGCTGTGGGAGAGTGTCTGCACTGTCCTGTGTTTTTGATGATGCTAGAGATTTATTACTTAAAGGTAGGGTAGGTAATTTATTTCAGAAACACTTTTTGTTATATTCCATGGAATGCTCTTAACATCCCGATAGCAATGAATAAATTAAATGCTTTGACAAAAAATCCATAAAAAAAATATCATCTGTGGAAGCCGTGGCGCTGTAAAAAGCACGACCAATCATCTGAGCCGGCCCGGCTAAAGTAACTGGATGGCCTACCTGCCTGTCAGCCTTCCATCTGTGCACAAACTTATCTCGTGCCCTCATTGGTCATGTGCGCGTTCGTGTATATTGGAGGAGGGGCTCTGTAAGGAAGTCTGAAGGAAGGGACAGATTTTTTCCGGTTGTGTATTTTCAAATTCTAGCGCACTCGAGCTGGTTTCTCCATTCTTACCTACCCTACATCATTTTAACAAAGAGAGCAAAATTCGTCTTGTTTGGTCAAAGATTGTTTCATTTATTAGAAATGGTTTTACTGTTCGTTTAAAATATTTGTTGCAACCTGGATTGTTATGGGGAGAATTAAGCAAACGCATGCGTTGAAATTAAATAATAATCTGAAACATCAAAAAGCATGGAGGGAGTTGTAGCTGCATTGGTTAGACACTTGCACTTCAGTAAGAAAAGTTACAAGAATAAATAGTTATACATAAATATACATGACGTGAAACAGTATTTTCTTACAGTCTTGCTTGATTGATTGCCTTAATAATAAATACATTTTAAAAATAGTTGCTACGGTCTGTCACGACCCCATTCTGAGTTTTACTGCATGTTAATAACTAGTCTTCTACCTAATGAATATACTTAAAAACTACATTTGTCTTGTGTTTGTTTGCAGCTGTTTTTCCATTTGTCAAGAGAAAGAGTTTTCTCGGAGGACCGCACCCGTTTCTACGGCGCTGAGATCGTCTCTGCTCTAGATTACCTTCATTCTGCAAAGATCGTCTATCGGGATCTGAAGGTAAACTCCACCTGAGAGGAATCTAACGTTTATCGCCTGGTTCTTAAATACAAGAAGTCGATGTGTGTCAGGTTGTAGGACGCTCGATGGACCACATTTATACAATTAGTAGCTTTTACCTTTTCTATGTGATTTAGGTTTCTTTGTGTTTTGGTTTCTGCTTCACAATTACAATTTGAAATGTGTCACAATCAACACTTGCATTTACAGCTCTTAGTGTATCATTCAACATTGAGAAACAAGTCCATATATTTAGCTTGTCAGATCAAATCGAGGGTCATGTTTTTAATGTCTGTTGTCCTCCTCACCAGCTGGAGAACCTCATGTTGGACAAAGACGGCCACATCAAGATCACAGACTTCGGCCTGTGCAAAGAAGGCATCACCGACACTGCCACCATGAAGACCTTCTGTGGGACCCCAGAGTACCTGGCCCCTGAGGTCAGAGGTCACACTCACACACAACTACATACATTCAAACTCACACAGAACTAGATACATTCACATTCACGCTAGACAACTAGATGCATTCCCTTGTCTCCCTCCCCGAATAGATGTTTAAAAACTAGTGGCTTTAAATGGTCGGAAAGCATCAGTCTACACATGGGTTTTAAATAAGATATATATCTCACACACACACACACACACACACACATACCATGTATACATCACTTCAGGGGACATTACATTGACTTACATGCCTTTCCTGGAGACTTATCCTAACCTTAACCATAACCAACACATGCCTAACCCTAACCAAGTCTTCCCCTTACCCTAAAACCGATTGTTGTTTTTAAGTGTTTGTTTTTGAAGTCTTGTATTAATGTGTGATCTTCTTTGTTGCTTGTTTTTAATTATGCTCTGTAAGGTGTCCTTGAGAGCTTTGAAAGGCGCCCATAAATAAAATGCATTATTATTATTATTATTATTATAAGTTCATTTCACAGCGGGTGGATCGTAACCCTTACTTTAAGATCTGTCCGGCATGTCCCCCATATTCATACATGTGCACCGCTGCTAAAATGTAACACAATCATTAATATCCTCCACTTTCCAGTATCAAGTGTCGCTTTCCGGGACACACCCCCACACACAATATTGTGTCTGTGTTTTGATCTGTGTGTATTTACGGTATTTACATGAACACAGAGCGGATCGAAGCAGATACACATACACCGTTTTTTAGGGAAAACACTGCGGTCCCACAGACAATATTGTAATATATCTTTAACAATCAACACCTTAAATGGGTAAAGATGGTCGCTTNATGGCATGGCTTTGCAAGCATCACGAGCATCTATCGGCATCAAAAGTTGAGGATTTGATTGGCTGATGCCAAGCATCGAGCCTCAAAAGTTGAACATTGTTCAACTTTTGATGCCGATAGATGCTCGTGATGCTTGCAAAGCCATGCCATGCTCCCCACAATGCAGTTCGGCAAAGATTAAAAATCTTCTACGTCACCCCATTCAAGTGAATGGGCGAAGCGTTGAAAGCATTTTTTGATGCCTGTAGTGTAGACGTACCGTTAGGAAAAAAGTTCAGAATGACATTGAATTTGTTGGTTTCCTTTCACATGTTGGAGCTATGTGAGGCAATGAAAGGTCCAATGAACACAATCACATATTCACTCCCTTCAAAACCTACAAGGTGCCTCTGCTGAGCTGTTAGAGGATGTTGTTAGCAGAGTCCAGTGACAGGTAATCAGTCATGATATGTACATTATATTGGGTTTCTGAACGAGAACCGTGTAGAACTTGGAGTGGAGCTGCAGCCCCCCCCCCCCTGTTTCCTGTCTTTCTTCTCACTGCTGAGACAAACACTCGTTCAGGACTGAGAACCAAACATTTGATTTGTCCCTAAAGCCACGCCTTCTAAAATGTTTAACATGCAAGGCAAGTTTCCTTTCCTGGTAAAGGACAATGTGGAAAGGCTTCAGGTAGCAGCTCCTCCACACAATTAGTGTTTCTGGTCGATGTCATCTCTGCACAAATACTCAATATTCCAATCCACTTTATTTCTATAGCACATTTAAAAACAACAGAGTTGAACAAAGTGCTGTACATCAAGGAGGAGGATGAGGAAGAGGAATAAGAGGAGGACGCTCACCTCTCATCAGGAGTGTCCACGTGGAAGGTCCTCTCGATGACGGTGGTCCACTGCAGGCAGCGGATGATGAAGGTGTTCGGCTTGGGCCGCTCCGTCTTCATCAGCTGACATTCTGCAAGAACCACAGAGAGAGGGATTTAGAGATGTGGGGTTCTTTCTCCAGGGCAGGAAGCGTGTTGCCTGTTGAGTCTGACTGTCTTACTTGCTACAGAGAAGTTGTTGAGGGGGTACGCCAGGTCCGAGTCCTGCGGTTTGTCCTTGTAGCCGATGAAGGATCCGTCTGACTTCAGCAGGAAGTAACGCGGTCGCCAGTTCTTTATGTACTCACCTGGAGGAGAGGAGAATACAAAGGGACACCAACAGGTTACATAATGCACACAAACTGAAAGATTGACAATAAAGTTGACTTTGACTAATATGAGTCTGGATTGTATGGCAGTATCTCTTCTTTCACCCTCTGTCTAAAACCAGAGCCCAGTCCGCTCTGATTGGTTAGCTGGCCAGCTCTGTTGTGATTGGTCAACCGCTTAGCGATGTCCCGCCCCTTAGACTAGCGCTCCAACACATTGTACGTGATAGGCTATCTCTTTTTTATTAATGTGGAGAAGCCTGTCCCTCTAATGTCGGTATTAGCCTGATAATGAAACTGAGCTGTCACATCACTGCATTTTTCAGTCTGACTTCATTTAGGCTGTTTTCTTGGGAGGGGTGTTATTACCTAACTAACTAAATTGGCAGTGTGACAAACAGTCCAATAATTAATTGTTTGATTAACAAAAACAAATATTAGTATTGATTCATCATTTTAGTATTTATTTACGCAAACATTTAAAAAAAGGTTGTTTTCAGACACTTACATTTTTTTTATTATATCATCATATCAAGTGAATTCATTTCAGTTTAGCTGCCTGCTAAACTGCCTGACTGAAGGTGCAGCTCTCCCCCCAAATGTAAGGCCCTATTTGACTTCATGGTCACCAGTTTTTATTATCTTGCTTTGGTTGTGTGTCCTTACTTTTCCCTGTATTTCTCTACATTTTATTCTCATTAATGATGCTGCTGCTATGAGACCTGGATTTCCCACTGGGGATTACCTTACCTTAAGATGTACCTTATCTTATTTTGATACAAAAAAAGAGTATAAAAAAATAATATGCCTGCCCCTCTTGATGTCCTATCTGAAAACGTGGCCTTTCCCTTCGACTAAATTCCCCTTTGTATACAGATCTAATTGGTTCCTCCATATGTGACGTCCTGCCCGATATCCTGTCGAGCAAGAAAGCACTTAGCAGTGAAGAAGATGCAATTTCAAGTCTCCAAACACCTTTGATTGTTACAGGTGTGTTCATCAACTGAATACTCAATTCATGACTACACTGAAAACTGTACAACTAAGGCTCCAAATATATAAATAATGTATTTTCTGCGTTTTTCTAAAATTCAGTTTCTACAGCCCACTTTCCGCAGCGTCCTGAACTGCGTGTGAACTCTTGAGTTTTGCTCTCAAACAGCCCGGAGAGGCTGCTTGGGGCACTTTTTCTCTGAGAGGCCGTTTGGCCTGAATTATAAGAGCACACAGAGGTGCAATAAACAATTGGGGGACTTGTGTGGGCCGGAGAGGAAGGAACCGGAGTGTTAGGTCATCCTCTGAAAGCTCATAGTGCCACTGAGAAACTTCCCCCTGTGACTGTGACTGTGACACACACACACACACACACACACACACACACACACACACACACACACACACACACACACACACACACACACCCAGCCAAGTGCAGCTCCGCTAAGCCCTGCTCTCCGTCTGGCAGGTAAACAGCCATTGTTTGGAGTTCTGTTCTTCAAACTGGCCACATTAAGCTGCGTGAAAACACAACTCTTCTGACTGTGTGTTTCCCTCAGGGCCCATTGCAGTGACTTCACCTGAAAACACTGGGCTTATGTTGTAGCATGGACCAGTAAAACAAAGCTTTTAAAAAAAAAACAACAGTCACACACTACTTTCTGTCAGCTCTTTGGGATTGCTTACTAAACTCAGGATTTGCTGTTGTTGTTGTTGTAAGCCAAAGTTTGTGTCACAACTTCTGGATGAATAACTAAATTGTGTGTTTCCGGAATTACATTGTGCCAATTAGAGGGTCAATAGAAAGAGTCAGGAGACAGCTTACCAAGCTGTTTCTTTCTGTCCCACTTCTAACAAGATAAGAGCAAGAACAGTTTGGTTGTTTATTGACTGAAAGTTGCAGAAGAAAAGATTCAGCCAGTTCTCTGTTGCTTTCATTTCTGTGTAAACAAACTACTCAACAACAACAGCTACATGTGTGCTCCAATTGCACACTACATAGTAATTATATCTTGGTTTTAAAGAGGCCCTATTATGCTTTTAGGGTTTTTTGTTTTCCTGTAGTGTGTTCCATCGGTCTGCAAAGCTTACAATCCCTGTTTCTATTGGCTAGCGCTTCAGCACATTGTACTGATAGGCTAAGGGGCGGGACATCTCTAAGCGGTTAACCAATCACAACAGAGCCGACCAGCCAACCACTCAGAGCAGACTGGGCTCTGGTTTCAAACAGAGGGTGAAAAGAGGTGCTGCAGCACAGGCAGCATGAGAAAAATAAAGAGCTTTTTGAACATTAGAGCATGGAGACATGTCCCAGTAGAGACACTACATACTGATATGAACCTTAAGCATAATAGAGCCCTGTTAAGTATGAGTATGTTTATAATGATGAATTTGGAAATTAAGTATTTAAAAAAAATACTATTATAATTATATATTTGAATGGTAAAGTATGTTTCTGTAGAATCAGCCCTACAAATCATCTGAACATATCCCCTGTAGAGAGAATTAGAAAGTTTCCTGTGTGGAAAATATGTGTTACAATTGAAGCGTGTAAATGCAACACTCTGGCGCTCTTTGGTGTGAAAAGTCAGGTAAATTATAAAAAGGAACAAGAGAAGGAAGTCAGTTGAAGAATACCAGAGAGCAGCAGCCATCTGAGGCAGAACATGTTTCATTTCCCTAAACGACAAAAACCCATTAACCACGGCAGACACACCGATACATACATTCATTCAAACCAACAGAAACACAGACAGCCACAAGGAGTAAAACACATCCGCCATGTTTCAATCCAACTGTCACGTTTGCAATAAATCAGCTTCCTCTGTGTGAAGACTACAGAAAGGAGAAGCGACATCTTAGTGTTGTTGTTCCCGTTCTGTCAGATAATGTCAGCTGTGGTAACACCTTTATCTGAGGGGAACGTAAAGAAAACATTTTGTAGCCAGACCGTCAAATCCTGCTCAAAATGACTAAACATGGCTGCTGTGATGATATGTACGTTACAGACAAAACCTACTCTGTAAAACATCTGTAATAGTCTGGCTCAATATAAACACAATTTACTTAACTTGACTATGATGATTAATAAGATAATGGTAATAGGCTAGTGGAGCCTCGCAGATGGGGGTGCTGCAGCCCTCTCAGCACCCCCCCCCCCCTTCCCGCGTCCATTCGCGATGTCTCGCAGATCCCATGCAGCAAGCAGGAAATGAACCCAGCTCACACTGTCCGCGCCTCGCAGCAGCGAGCCGCGCAACGTCCCGCCATCACGGCACCCAAACCCCACTAAGCATTCTCATCCGTTTGTCCTTACTGGTGTCATTTCCTGGTTGCTAACAAACGCCATTGTAACACATAAACACTGATGTTCCACTGTAATGGTGGTGGACTCATCAGAACAGAGTGGGCGAGCTGACCAATCAGAGCACAGTGGGCTCACAGGGAGGGGGGGGTAGGAGCTCCAACAAGCTGTGTAGGACAGAGAGTGAATACACATACTATACAGAGATGCTGTATGAGAAACCAATGTGAGTTTGGAAAATTGCACAATGTAAATCTATTCTAGTAGACCTCATCAATGGAATTATGATCAGTAGAAATGGCCATGACATGGGACCTTTAAGTGAACTGAAACCAAAAGCAACAGAGGAATTTATATTACATCCTTAACCAGGGACACTCAACTGGTTTAGCCTTTATAGTGCTGATTATTTGATTGGATTAACAAGTATTTCAGCTTCTCAAATGTGCTGCTTCATCAGTTTTAATTAATTAACTCTGGGAATAAGTGATTGGCATTTATTCAACATTTCCTGTAATCTTACTGAGTTACTGATGAAAATAATACAACTAGTGTTTGCTGCAACACTGGTTGTATCAGTCCTGACCAGCACACTTAGTAGTCTACTATTTATTGTCTTCTTTTCCTGCCTAGTGTCTCTGGGGTGCTCCCACCAGGACAAATCATATTGTAACAACCAAGCATCCTAATGTATAATTCATTTTCATGCACAGATGTATGGACAGATATCAGACTTTCATGGGTGGATTGAAACATTTCATAGTAAAAGAACATTTTGTTTCCAAAATAATTATTTTAGGTTTTTGGCAAAGTTGTAATCAAGACTATAGCAAATTGCATAAATGAAGATGTCGTTTTCGTATTTTCAGATCCAAAGATCGGTGATGTTATCTTACAGCTGACTATTATTATATATTATTTTGGTTTAAACAACTTGCATTCAAACCCCTTCCGCACTCTCAAAACTGCTTGAATATATATCTAAATGTTAGCGTTCTCTTACTGAAACTAATTCAGGAAAGCAAATGAAAGCTGGGACCTTTGAAAGAAAACACTAGAGAAACTCTGAAGGCACTTTTTAACCGTGCGTGAACACGGCAAAATGTGCTGTGCCAGGCAGTTCACCCACCACTCCTACTGCATTACTTATTCAATGATGTGGTATGTTTACATCAATATTTAATATACAAATTCAGAAGAAACCAAAGGAAAGGAGCCACTTTAGGGAGAAGGCTATTCTATATTTTTCTGACTGTCAACCAAAAAAAATATAACGCCCAAACCACACGATGTGTCGCTCTTATTATTTAAAAAAGACTGCCATAGATTAAGATTAAAACATGTAGTTTATATTTGAAAAAGTCTAATTAATTTCCCTTTAAAAAGCTGGCCATGTTAGTGTTTGATCATCATAACAAAGAGGAAGTAATACATTTGTTTTTGGGACTATTTTCAGCATTGGAATAATTCACATGTTGTGATCTAGTGATCTACATTTTTCCTACTTTCATACTATTTTATACCTACTGTAACTAGGGATGCTCCGATCGATCGGCCGCCCATCGATATCGGCCGATACTCACTCTCTGCCGATCGATCGGTGCTCTCTAAAAAGGCCGATCGC
>NW_011348931.1:18707-19480 GCF_000735185.1 Notothenia coriiceps | reverse complement strand
GTTTGATCATCATAACAAAGAGGAAGTAATACATTTGTTTTTGGGACTATTTTCAGCATTGGAATAATTCACATGTTGTGATCTAGTGAGTATTTGGTCAATCAGAGTATATTTTAAATTGTGTACTTGTATATATACGCATGTCTTTCTACTGTTGGTATTTATATGTTACATTTTTCCTACTTTCATACTATTTTATACCTACTGTAACTAGGGATGCTCCGATCGATCGGCCGCCCATCGATATCAGCCGATACTCACTCTCTGCCGATCGATCGGTGCTCTCTAAAAATGCCGATCGCGAGAGCCGATCGCATGACGTACAATACATGACACTTTTCTCTGTGCGGCAAAACAAGCTCGCCAAAATGGCTTCACCGGTCTGGCAGTATTTTAAGGTGTCCGAAAAAGACAGTAAAATAGCGGAATGCAACGTGTGTGAAGCAGAAATCCTGCAGCTCCGCCCGCTGTGACGGACCGGTGAGCGAAACACGCACTAAGAGTTAGACCTAACTCACTTAGCTAGTTATCTACCTCTGGAATTAAACTAGTTATGAATATATTTATTCTTCACTGTCGGGTCACTCATTACTGGATCAGTGAGCTGCATGAGATACTGACGGGCTGTCAGAAGAGAGGGAGAGAGGGAGAGAGGGAGAGAGAGAGGGAGAGAGAGACAGAGAGAGAGAGAAAGGGAAAGAGAGCGCTTCCGCTTATTTCTCCCGTGTTATTCTCTAAAGTTAATTTAAACTTGAATAATGTTCTTCATTTGA
>NW_011348931.1:8140-18680 GCF_000735185.1 Notothenia coriiceps | reverse complement strand
CTCAGTCAGCCTTCAGTCTGACCGCCGCTTGACCTCCGACCTCCAATCTACCTGCGCCCTCTCTCACCTGACCTCAGATCTGTTGACTTGTCTCCCACAGAGTCTCTTTATTTTTCCCAAAATCACTTTCTCTTTCTTCCTCTCGCCCCGCCAACCCAACTTCCTCTTGTTTCTTCTTCTGCTGTTTCTCCCTCCCTCGTAGTATCCCTCAGCTCTTCTTAACAGCTTTTTGTCTCCCCTATTTCTCTCCCTCCCTTTTGCTTCTCTTCCTCTGTTTCTCCCTTAAACTTTGTATTTGTCTTCTCCTCCTGTGTTCAGGCGCTCCCGCGGTGAGTCAGCCTGGAAGGAAACGGAGGCAGAGAAAGGAGAGAGGGAAGGAAACAAAACAAACACAGCAGGTTAGTGGATGGTTTCCTTCGCACAGCAGGACGCCACTTATTGTTCCGAGTCTTAAATCACACTTCCTGTCTCCTCACATCCTTGTGTCCTTTCTTCTTTGCCTCCTCACACTTTCTACCTTAACCAACTTCTTTCGGTCACGCTAAATAATTCCTTCGTTCCATCAGTCGTTACTTAACATTTAACCTCCTCTTATCCCTCCTTCTTTCTTAACTCCCGCCCTTCTTCCCTTCCTCTTCATCATTTCCTTGTCTCCTCCTACCCCCATTACTTTCTTCCCCTTCTCCTTATCGGTCCTTTCTTAACCACTTCTCCCTAACTTTCTTTTCTCAGTCCTTCCCGAGATTTAGGAAACCTCCCTTTCACTTTTATTCTCCAACTGCTTCCTTCCCATGCCCCTACTTTCCTTCTCATCATCTTCTCTCTCCTTTCCCATTTCCTTGCCTCCTTACATCACGCCCCACCTCAAATATTGTCCTGTACTTCATTTGTTTCTTCCTTTCTCCTTCTCTCCCTTAAGGCCTTCCCCAACCTTTTATTTATTCCTCTTCTCTTCCTTTAAACCTTCCATGGGACCCATTTTCCTTTACTTAGCTCTGTCGTTACTTCCCATCTACTTTCTCCCCCTCTCGCCTCCTCTCTTTCCTCCCTTCCCAGAATCCTTCGATATATACACTTGTACCTCAGTCATTGAACAATCCACATCGATATTTCTCCTGCTCTTGTTTCCTCCTCTCTCAAACTACTTCTCCCTGACTTTTATACCACTTCCCTTCCTTCCTTCCTTCCTTATTTCGACCCTCCTTTACTAGACCCTTCTGTTCTTCCAAATCATCCATCCTTCTTTTCCTTGGCTGCCTTTCTCCTTCCTCACACTCTCCTATTCCCCTCCATTCCTCACTGACTCCTTCCCTCCTAACCCAACTTCTTCTGCAAATATATATTACTGTCAATATTTTCTGATCAAGCAAGTATTCAAAATGTAAGTGACTAATTGCGCAATTTGAAAATATCCCTTTAGTCTCTGGGAAGATGTGATAGGTGTGTGTGACTACCATTTTCCAACCATATTAATTACACATTGTGAATGACCATCGGTTCTTTGTGTGTGTTTGACCAACGATCTGCCCCTAAAAGATTCTAAAGTACAATATCAGCACGGTTGTATTTGACCTGCGAAAATGTGCAATATGCAAGCTGTTCTTTGTGATATGAGATCATTAAAAGTTATATTTAATCCATGCAAATTAAACTCATGCATGACAGGTTGAACAAATGGATCTGCAAATTGCAATTAACGATCATTTCTAAAACATTTGCCCGAACAGCACTCGGGGTATAGAGAAGTATAATAAATAGGAAAATTATGCAGTTTGGGGTGATTCCCTTTATCTGCCCCCCCCCCTTCCTCCTTGTCCCCTTCCTCCTCATCTATTGCCACACCCTCCCTTGTTCCCTCCTACCTTGCCCTCACTCATCTTTCATTGGTTCACTCCCAAACCTTCTCTCTATCTTCACCCCTCCCAGTGTTCATTTTATTAAGGAAAACTATGACTAGTTCTGTCCGCAAACAAAAAAATGTTCATGACTAAGCAATGACAAGACGGCACCTTGAGAGAAAGAAACAATGATATATTTCAGCTTAATTAGATTGACTCGAATGATCAATGCGATGTAATCTGAAGACTAAAAGATAGACAAATGTTAACACTGAAACTAAAATGAATGGACAAAAAAAAAAAAAAAATGGCCATTCAACCAAAACTTTACTGAGACAAAAACATGATAAAGATAAATGTGAAAAAAAAAGGACATTTGAAAAATTAGGTAGCAAATGAACCCTAAACCCTCCTCCTAAGTTCTTCATCAGTCTCTTTCATTTGACCTTTTTGTTATCAGCTGCCTTCTCTAAAATATAACTGAACTAGAAATCTCTCTACTTTTCCAAAAAGCATGACCCAGTTTATTTAAGATAAGCCACAGACCCTTCTGTGAGCAGCTCTACGTAGGAACTACTTTCCTTCCACTAAACAACACCAGCAGCCGTATCACTGCGCAGAAGCAAGCGTCCTGGAGGAGAGGCTCATGACAGCGTGAGATGTAAACAGTAATGGCGTTCTCCTCGGCTGCGCTGTAACATTATCTAAGCAACTCAGAGCCAAAACAATCTAGGAGACGACTGATAAATAGCATCACAAATTAGAGGCCTAACATGCATATCTTGATGTTCAGTCCCTTTAGACCTCTGCGAGCACTAATAGATGCATATGCTCAAATATTTCAAAAGATCTTCCTGTTCAGTCTCACTATTACAACAATGACTCAAATGATTGTCTTGTATTACATCACAGTACAACTGTAACTGCTGCACAGGTCCTACTGTTCACACTGTAGCTATACATGTTTTCATTACTGTCCATACTTCATATATCCAGCATATCCATGTCAGCCCTTTACTGTCTATTATATGTATTATTTATCACACCACTTGGCACATGTACATTACTCTGCACTTCTGGTTAGATGCTAAGCTGCATTTTGCTGTCTCAGAACCTGTCTTCTATGCCATAACAACAACAACAAAGTTGAATCTGATCTCATTACAGGAATGCCCATAATGTTACCCATCATGTCATAACCTCTAGGTCCTACTGCTACTAGTATTTTTACAAGAAATATAGTAAATAAATTATGAGTTTTTCCCCTCACGGCTATAGCCATTCCTGCACAATTCAGTGCATTGTGGGTAAAGATCACATTCCCTTTAATGACTGTGAATCATAATTTTACATTTCAGTATTTTCAGAGTATTCTGTGCTAGAGATGTTGTGGAGGGAAAACTGGCCACATTTGTTTAATTTACTGAGCAGACCTGTAGTTGTATCTTATAAAAAACTGGCCTATTACATGTTAACTGTGTATATATATATATATATTGTAAAATACCAGTTAAGCCGGTATTATACTATATATATACACATACATATAACCTTAACTGGTATTTTACAATGAATTTAAAAATACAATATGATTATTTTTCACATTGACTTTTCCACCATAGCATTTCATTATCTCCTCGAAACTAGTATTTCCTGCACACGTTAATACGTTATGGGTAATGATCACACTCCATATAATGGCTATAAAACATCATTTGTAATTTCAGCAGGTAAACAGGTTAATTTCCTGCAACACGCAGAACACACAACATCACTAGGAAGATACAACGCTGAAAACAAATACAAGCCTTACAACAACAACAACAACAACAATGGCTGACAGGAGCATGACTGTGCAGTCATCTTATCACATGATGTTACCCATGGTGAAATAAACTTTAGATCTTACTTCTAGTATTTAAAAAAGACATTAAACAATCTCATAGCCTCACTGACCTTTTCTTCCATAGCATTTCATCATCTTCCCATAACTTGTTTTACCGTTATAATTGTACATATTGTGGGTCAGAATCATATTCCATATAATGACTCTGAGTCGAGACGGTCCATGATCCTTCAACGCACAGCACACACCATCAATGGGAAGTCAGGGGAAGGAAAACAGCTGCGAGCCCTCCGTTAACAACAACAACAATGGCTGACAAGAGCATGACTATGTAGTCTTCCTTTCACAGGAATGACTATATCATGTTACCCATGAGGAAATAACCTTTAGATATGAATCCTGGCATTTAAAGAAGATATTTAACAATACAATTGTTTTTTCTCAGAGTCTAACTGACCTTTTTTCAGACTAATCATCTTTACATAACTTGTACTACCTTTATAATTGTGGGTAACAATCATATTTAGATATGACTCCTTCAATTAAAAAAGTTAAACATTAAAAAATAAAATACCACAACAAAAATAATGTTATGTCAGAGTCAAATTGACCGAATCCCACCATAGCATTCACTATTTCCACACAACTAGTATTACCATTACAATTTAATTCCCTTTCATTCACAGCGCACACACCATCAAAAATGAAGATCAAATGAAGACAACAAAAATGGCTGACAAAAGCAAAGCAGTCATCTTATTACAAAAATAACTATATCATGTATCCCAATGTGACATAACCTCTAAGTGGTACTTCAATAGATAGACAGACAGACAGACAGACACACAGATAGACACATAGACACATAGATATATGGATAGATTAATAGATAGATCGTTTATTTATCCTAAATTGGGAAATTATGTTGTCACAGCAGCAGTGTTGTCAAGCATTACACGAGTTAAAAATATTTAAAAGATAAAATTAGATTTAAATATAATACAAATAAAAATGAACATCAGCAGCAAGTTAATTCAAAAATATAAATTACATACATCACTAGAGTATCTATCTAGGTAACAATGATATTCTCCCTAATGACTGTGAATAATAATTAAGGTAAATTGGCCTTGTTCCTTCAATGCACAGCGACACACCATCAATGGGAAGATCCGAGGCTGGGAACAAATGAGAGCCCTCCGATGACAACAAAAACAATGGCTGACAGGAGCAGTCGTTGTATATTTCAGAAGCCGGTTCACAGCTGCGGCCCTCGGTTACACCAAACCAAACCTCCGCCACTAACTGACTTCAATTTATCCACCAGGATTTGGGTTCCTGCACCGCACCACAAACAAACAAATACTGAAACAACAGCTTTTGTTTCAAGGGCGTGTGGTGTCATTATCTCGTTACATAACAACATCCGCTTGGCGTGCTCCGTTTTATATCAATGGGCGAATAAATGTCTGGTTGGGTGCGACGTTTAAACCCACGAGTCGCTTTTTTTAAAAAGGGGATAAAATAGTCCCGGTGTGAAACGGAAGGGTTGTGTGGGACAGGGTGGCCTGTGATGGCTCGGCTGGAAAAGGATGAAAACTAGCCAGGGATGCTAGCGGGGAGGAGGTGGTGGAGGAGGGGTGATGCTAATGCTAATGTTAGCCGGCTGGAACATGGATGGATAAAGAGAAGTGGATACAGCGGTGGAGGTGGGACCCCATTCATTCCTATGAGAGTAGCTCAGTGGCGAATGAAGCACGAAATAGACTGAGCAAAAGTACCCGTATGTGGGCCCATAGCGCATGCGCAATTTAGCTTAATTTCAAATTCAGAGTTAAACTCATGTTATTTTGATTCATACTATTACTACATGTTATCATCCCATATGTACTATCTGTATTTCTGTCTTATTCTGTTGCTGCTATGACACCCTATGGGGCTCAATAAAGGTCCATCTTATCTTATAGCCGATGTATATATTTCTGCTAGAGTAGTAACGTTTATCTTTCGGTTGCTGCAGTATTTCCGTCTTGAATAGAACACTTTAATTTATCCAGAATATAAAAGGGAAACTTAACTCTGGATTCAGCTTTTTAGAGCATTTTGGAACTTTTCTTAACTTAATTAAAGTTATACATGTATTTGTACTGGGTAGTTGATTTCGTTTAAAAAAATATATACGCTGAGTCCTACATTTTATGGTATTTCATTTGAAGGTTTTATGGTATATTTACTGTCTCTTTGTTGTATTTTTATCTCGTTTTACTTTTTTTTTTAAATCAATTTTCTTGTATTTTTCACTATATTGTTGGGAGTTTTTGGTTGGGATTTTCTTTGCTATATCTAAACTGTAGCTACTGTGCATATGAAAATAAAGCCTTTGAATCTTTGAATGTAAGTCAATGGGGAAAAGTCATTTTGGGCCCAATAATGCCACTGACTGAAACGGAAGTTCTAGTACCACAATTGGACCACTACCTAAAATGAGCTTCACCGTCCGGCTCACTTCCTGAGGGTTTGGTGGGCTGGAAGGCTCGTTAGCTTGTTAGCATGTCTGGCTAACTGACAGCCGTTGGTATAAACCGTTATGTTCATGTGTTTCAGATGGAAAAACCCTTGAGACGCTGTGTTTTTTAGCGGATGGGAGACCAGGGAGGAGGGGGATGAGAGGGGGATAAACGGGGAGGTTGGGGGTCTCGTTCATCACGGAGATGGGCCGAGGCCAGACGGTACCGTTATACCCTCCCCTCCCCTCCTGCAGCAACAGCAGCATCCCGGCGCCGCATCCCTCCTCACACTGGCGGATGACGAAGCTAACATCAGCTAGCCTAGCATGCTAACCTCCGCTCCGGGCTCGACACAAACCCATTCACCCGGTGCAACCCCCCCAAACCCCAACACCTCCCTCCCCCAACACGTTATATCACCTTATAAGAATAATAATAATAATCTCACCTGGTAGTCGAAGAATGAGATGCCCCCCCTCCTCCGCCTCTTCCTCCCCCTCCTCCTCCTCCTCCTCCTCCTCTATGGGCACTGGAGCATCCAACAGCGGGGAGAACAGGAGGAGGACAGCGATGCATCCATAGCCGCTGACACCGTGGAAAGACGATGAAATATGAGGTTTATTTGTGTTAGTGTGTGTGTGTCCCACAGCAGACAGACGAGAGAGAGTGCGGTGGCAGGCAGACAGACACACGGACAGACAGACAGCAGACCCGCTCCTGCTCCTCCGCAGCTCCGCCAGGAAACCTCGCTGCTCTCCGGCACGTCACGTTCAGCCAGATCTGACTGGGAGGACTCCTGCTGCCTTCAGGGGCGCGTCGGAAATGTGGACGTCGAGGTGGCACATGACTCAACCCAACTGGAAAAAATGTGTTTTGGGTTTATAAGATTCAAAGGTGTAATCAAGGGAGGAGGGTTAGAGCCACATGAGGAAAACATGTTGGGATATTACACAAAGTTGTTTCTTTTTTAACTCTGATCAAACCTCAGTCAGAAAAAGTCAGAATTCCGAGATTTTCAAGAACAAAAAAATCATTTGAAAAATAATTATATTTGCTTCAGAAAACCGAAAGAATAATACAGACTTTTATTCAGAAATGTGACGTTTTTCTCCGAATTTTTATCTAAGAAATCTGACTTTTTTCATAGAATTTGTATTTTTTGTCTGAATTTTGACTTTTTCACAGAATTCAAATATTGTTTTCCTTTTGGTCACATCTCAAATCTCTCTCTAGCCCTATTCCTCTTCCGTATCAGAGGTAGAAAAAGTAAGCAAATATCTTACTTGATTAAAAGTAATAATACCACAGTGTGGAAAAACACACATTTACAAGTATTCAAAACATGACTCAATTAAAAGAACAAAAGTATTTACATCAAAATAAGTACAAAAATTGAAAGTACTCACTCTGCAGATTTGGCAATTTACAGAATATTATGTATTATATTGGTGGATTATAAATGATATCTGAAAATAATTTAGATTTTGCAGCTGGTATAGGTGGAGATAACTTGATTGAATGTTTTATACTGCAATCCATTATAAAAAGCTTTAATCATTCATTTAATTTTCTTATTAATTATATGAACTCGCAAAGTAACCACTAACTTATCTTGTCAAATAAATGTAGTGGAATAAAAGGTTCAGTATTTTCTTCCAAAATGTAATGCGTTAGAATTTTGAAGTAGCATAAAATAGAAATACTCAAGTAGAGTTCAAGTACAAATACCTCAAACATTTAAGGAAGTACAGTACTTGAGTAAAGGTAGTAAATAGTAAATCTTGAAGAACTAAATCCAGATTGAGTCATGTTTTCAAAATCATACTAAGAGGTTAAAGTCTGTGTATGAAAAATGTCCCAAAAAGTCAGTGATTTTATGATTTAGGATTAATATTGTTGCTGCATTAATGTTTATGCCATGCAACAATAAAACAAAAACTCAATGATTTAACGTACTTTTCTGTATAGGACTCTGATTTTACTGCTGCACATGTCATGCTCTTAGTTTAATCTACAGCAATCAATAAGAACATTTGATAATATATTTGTGTCGCTGACCTGTGAGAACCACGTATCTCTAAAATAAATATACACTGTGTGTGCGCGTGCATGCATTTATGGACATGCATATAGTGACAGTAAAAAAAATAACAGCTATTTAATTTGAAATAATATTGTATTAATTCATACATAAAGCTATAAAATGTCAGAAAATTGTAAAATAATGTCTCAATATCCACCGTCAAAGAGGATTTTTTGAAACAACAATTTCAATTAGACCTACACTTAAAACCTCAAATATAATGAAAGTAAAATTACATAAAAGAGAGGAGAGAAAAACTGACAAATCCTCACACGTGACAAGCTACACGTTTATGACCCAAACGATGAATCAATGATCAGAATGATTATAAATTAGATTACATATTGAAACATGAATTAATGGACCAGTTATGTGTTGATTCTCACCATGTCTGAGTCTGTACACATGGTCTGTACAGTATGTTCCTGCACACTGGGAAGCAGGAGTTTACAGGGTGTACCTGAACGCAGCATCTCTCTCCTCATGGCATCCAGGGCTTTTGTTGGTCCCCGGCTTTTGTTGTCTCTCTCCCTCCCTCTCTCTCTGCTGGATATATGTTCACATTCAGTTCATTTTGAATTCACCTCCCTCTGATCCACATTAGACATCATGCATTATCATCCATCCTCAGAGTAACACTCACACACACTCATATGATTTTGCATGTTGACAGTCATTTCCCCCCAGACTTTGACACTGTTATTGATTTATTTAGGCCTACCTAAATGTATAGCACCCCTCCCTCCCTCCTCCTCCTTCCTCCCTCCTCCCCCCCTCCCCAGCGCTCCTGTGAATGGATGCTTTGTTTGAGGATCCTGGTCCCAGTCTGACTGCTGCTGCTGCTTTGCATTAATCAAGTACAGTCTGAGAAAGAAATAACAATTCAAATCCCACCAACCAGGTCTGGGTCAGATGTGTGGAAACCATTCAGGGCGTGTCAACACATGACAAATAATGTCCCCACCCAAAGAATCACAAAAGAAAAGACTAAATTAATTAATTCAGCAATATCAAACAGGAATACAATACATTTCATGTGAAAAAAAAATCTAACTTAATGCAAATAAATCGGATTAAATTACTCTCATTCCCCCAATTCACAATATCTTTTTACAAAATGGGAATATTCTATTTAAACCTTCACAAATATACTATAAACGTGGCTTATCTTTGACCTGCTAACATCTATTATTGCTTTGTATTTGTAATTTTTCTCTTGTATAATAATTACATTGTTAAAGCTTTACATAATTGGTGAAGACATATTCATTTTTTTCCTGTTTTATATATTTTAATTGAGTTAATTCTCTTTGTTGTGTGTATTCTTCAAGACTCTTAAAGCCTTATGATAGCCATTTGGCAGTTCTTTTTTTATATTTTAATGAGTATAATGCTGACGTTTTTGAGGTGGCATTGAACTCAATCTTGTCCTTTATTGGTTTTACTGACACTGATGTCCTATATGTTTAAGAAATAACTGATAGAAACTCTGAAAACGGTCAACTGTAAAACCAGTATCTAAAGCCTCTCTAGCATCCTCTAGAGGAAATCTTAACACGCACACTCACACTCACTCACTCACACACACACACACACACACACACACACACACACACACACACACACACACACACACACACACACACGCACGCACGCACGCACACACACACACACACACACACACACACACACCATGTATACATTACTTCAGGGGACATTACATTGACTTACATGCATTTCCTGGAGACTTATCCTAACGTTAACCATAACCAACACATGCCTAACCCTAACCCTTACCCTTAACCTTACCCTAACCTAACCCTAATCCTAAACCTAACCAGGTCTTCACCCTAAAATTAATGATTCCCCTCATGGGGACCTCCAATTTGTCCCCATAAGGGAAGCCAGTCCCCACACGTGACTGTGTAAACGGATGTAGGTCCCCACAAGTATAGTAATGCTAGGCCACACATACCCCCCCCACACACACACACACACTCACTCACTCACACACACACACACACACACACACACACACACACACACACACACACACACACACACACACACACACACACACACACACGCACACGCACACGCACACACACACACACACACACACACACACACACACACACACACACACACACACACACACACACTCGCACACACTCACTCCCTCACTCACACTCGCACACACTCACTCCCTCACTCACACACACACACACACACACACACACACACACACACACACACACTCTCTCTC
>NW_011348931.1:1374-8110 GCF_000735185.1 Notothenia coriiceps | reverse complement strand
CAAGCAAAATGCACTTTTTGATGTCTTTTATACATAAAGATGTTTCCCCGGTGTGTCAGGGAACTCACGCAGCGTCAGAAAATAAACCCTCTCTCTTTTCCTGCGTACCCAAATCTCTAAAAACGGGGGGACAACGGAGCTGATCCAGATTTGCGTACGATATGACGTAATATCTGAAATGTGGACCCACGGCCCTATCAGAAACGTTGCTATCAGAAACAATGCCCGACTGTTTTGGACGTAATATGGTCGGTGTTTACATTAGCATCGCTAACACTCAGAGCTAACCTGTACTGAAGAGCATGTGTGTGAAGAAGCAGGAAATAAAAAGGAACTCACCTTGTGGTATAACCGGCAAGAGAGAAAGCCTTTGAGCTCCATACTGTTTCAGAAAGAATCCTTGATAATCCATGATATGGCGTTTCATCACGGCAGTATTTACTTTAGACAGTAGCTGCCGGGTCCCGCATTAGCTCAGACCCCTCCTTTAAAAAAAGAAAAAAAAAAGAACTTTGTACCCCAAATCAGCACTTTTGAAACAGGAAGTGAAATAGAGGGATATGAGGCATGGCTAGAATGGGTGACCTGTTGGTTTTTTGAGAAAAACACTTCATAGACATGTTTTTTATATATTTGTATATATCTGAGACCTATGCTATTGCCTAAAAATAGCATGATAGATGAACTTTAAGTAGAAGTGTTGTTTATGGACTCAGGTTTAGTTCTTAACAACTTAGTGCAAAGTATAAGAGTTCCTAATATTGTGTGTGTATTGCCCTCTACTGGTTGAAACCATCTATTGCATTTGAATGTTGCTCTTGACTGATCTGGAGTCAGCTTTCCAATCAGTAAAAGTACATTTCCTCTCATACTTTTACTCAAATATAGTCATATTGACAATGCAGGACTTACCTGTTACAGAGTACTTTTTACAGCGTGGTATTAGTACTTTAACTTTAGAAAAGACCCTGAGGTACCTACAGTTTTATGTATTGATCAGACACACATATTAAAAGTTTGGTACAAAGCAATCTTTAGACCCGATGAGCAAAAGTCAACAAAGAAATCCTTTTAAAAGTAATCTTTTTAGTGCCCAGTTTGAATCATGTAATCTTATTAAACATCCCAGTGATCATGAATCTACTTCTTCATAGAAAACAACCAAGGAAACAATCAGAAATATATGCTTTAATGTAACAGAAAACATGATAACTGTTAATGCATTGAAGAGACTTTTTTGTTGGGTTGGCAGCAAAAGTGATCAAATGTGAAAGTGCAGCAGTGTCACGGAGGAACTGAGCTATATTCTGAAAATGGGAGATTGATACTTGAGTCAAAATATGTGAGCATAATCTGGAAGATAGCTTTTTTATGATTGTGATATAAACTGCCTCCAGATCAGCCAATATAGAAAAGTTAATATGTAATAGCCGGTGTCAACCATAAGAGGGCCTTAGCCTTGCATTCAAAACAACTACATTCTAATAATTTGCACTAAACAAGTCTACAGAAACAGTACTGTAATTTGATTAACTTCTGCACCTCTTGCAGAATCTATACTCTACTTAGTAAGTAAGTACAATTTTATTTATATAGCACCCTTCTCAACACGGATGTACAAAGTACTTTACAGTACAGGTGTACTGTCATGACACAATTCAAAGTACAGCTATAAAATGTAGAATAAAAGGCATAAAAAAACAGCAGGTAACACATAGGAGAAAACACCAATGAAAGACAGCTACTAACTCACCTCCTCGGAAAAGGTGGGTCCTTAACTGCCCCTTAAAAATGTCTATTGTTCTCTTAGTTTCTGGGGGAGTTCGTTCCAAAGCCTCAAAGGCACGGTCCCCCTTAGTCTTTAGCCTGGTTCGGGGCACCCTTAGGAGGCCTTGCTCGGAGGACCTCAGGGCCCGGGTTGTGCTGTGAGGGTGGATCAGGTCATTAATGTAGGCTGGGGCTTGGCCATGGACTGCTCTATATGTGAAGAAGACCAATAAGTACTTACAAGTATCATCTCAAAGTAACAAATACTGGAAAAAGAGTCTGTCTGCAAACATAGGGGCAAAAGCACAATACAAGGAACTCAAATACTTTGCACTGAACTGACAAGATTTCAACTTCAATCCATAAACTATTACCCATCCATATCAATAGTTTTTACTCTGTCTGCTCTTACCCTCTCCCTCTTTACATTGATTCTTCTCCTCAGTGATGTCCGGTTCTGGAGCTGCTGTGAGGCTGCACGAGTTCAGAGACGATGGACCCACGGTAACACCAAAGTGAGTGAAAATATATATATAAAATGTAAAAGATAATCATGACATTTATAAATCAGGTTCATATTTTTGAATGAAATGTTTTTGATGAAAAATGGGGAGATGGATAAGATACAGAACATAACACTTTTCGAATGAACCTCCACTTGAATGTGACAATGAATTTACGTATGCTTTTTAATCATGAATCTCTTATTGTTTAACTATATCATACAAAATATTGTAGAATTGTATTTAGTTTTCTTTTATTTAATTTGGGGATTCTTATTTAGTTTTCTTTCTTTTGTCTTTTATGTACTTTAGTTTAAACTCTATCCCATGTTGTATGTACGGAAGAGGATGAGTGCCACAGGTGAATTTTAGTTTTTAATTTTAATTTTAGAGTTGAAGATTTGAAGAACTTAAAAAAGAAAAAAATCCCTTTTGGTCAGATACAAAAAAAAGTTCAAATGTGGCAATTATCCTCTTTCGCATATATTTCTTAAAATGCAAATAAAAAATCAACTTAGGTGAAAACCAGCATGAAGCTCTCCAAAATTGTGTTTAATCCTTTTTTCTAGGTAGTTTCACTGTTTATTTCATGTCTGTTTCAGGTCGTCTCGTGTCGGGAGAGATGTGCAGGGATTATATCCAGGACAGCTGGGTCGACTCCACATTGCCCCCTCAAAGGATTCTGGGTAAGGCTCTGCCGTTTAAAATGAGAATACAAATCATAAATCCTTTAAATATACTGCGTTACATCTGCAGAAAGAGGCAAAGGTGAAATAAGTAGAATAATGTGTTAAATAAGAAAGACAGGAACATGTATCATAAAATCAAATGTGTACAAAACCATATCAGATCAAATATACTGTTATATTTATGTATATCTGATCATTAAGATGTTTTTTTCTGATCTAAAAACTTTCGACGAGAAAGCCAATACTTTTATTAAAGGGGACCTATTATGCATGTGTCCCCTCTTCTTCATGTCTCTTCTACATCAACATGTGTCCCCTCTTCTTCATGTCTCTTCTACATCAACATGTGTCCCCTCTTCTTCATGTCTCTTCTACATCAACATGTGTCCCCTCTTCTTCATGTCTCTTCTACATCAACATGTGTCCCCTCTTCTCCATGTCTCTTCTACATCAACATGTGTCCCCTCTTCTCCATGTCTCTTCNTTTAACCACCAGGTGTCCCTTTCTATCAGCTGTGCACCGTTATGGTGTAAATACAGCCTATCTACCAATTGGATCAAATATAAAAGTCAGCCGAATTAGTGTTGATACTGCGAGGAGACGTATTGTGTGAAAAGAAATGTAAGATGTTGTTTAATTGCTGATATATTTATGATCCACGTCACCTTTTCTGTTTTGGCGGCAGTTCTCCTGTTTGTCCAGAAGTCTTCTCATCAGGGCTCTATAAATAGAGAACTATGGCAGATATGTAATATTTAATTCAGCCGAACCGTGTATTACAATGCCGTTATATGATGACTTTCAAAGAGAAAAGCAAGCACACTCGTAATAAAGTATCGTTTTATTTTTTAAATGTTTTCGGATTTCACATCACATAAACAACTCCCAGCGTGCATTGCGGCTAAACCATCCAATCATCGAGCTGAGGATCTTGCCTACGTCTGTTTCCGGTTTCGTTTTTTATGACGGATGTATTTTGTTATACAGACATTTCTTCACTTTTACATTTTAATTTGCATTAAAGTATTTTGTGAGGCCTTCAAACATGTTTTTAAATATAACTACGGTTGTAGTTGAAGAGTTTGTAAATCAACATGGACCGAAGCTGTTGCCTGGCAACGCAATCGCACAACGCCACGTCCGTTAATTCCACATCCACACGCATGGATTAACATCGATTTAATACATTAATGCATTTATTTGAGTGAATACATTATTCACAGTTTAATAATAATAAAAAAAAATATATATATATTTTATGTTTTGTGATGATTTTTTCTGCTGTCCCGAAAACGTACCGAATCGAACCGTGGCCTAAAAACCGAGGTACGTACCGAACTGAAATGTTTGTGAACCGTTACACCCCTAATAGACAGACAGATAGATAGATAGTTTGATGGATAGATAAGTACTTTATCGATCGCAATTTTGGAAACAAATTGAAGTACATAAATGAATAAATATAAATTACTCAAATATAATAAAATAAATACATACAAATATAAATTTAAATAATATGTAATAACACAAAACAATTATACAAAAAAACAAAAGCATATTATTATTAAAAATAATATATTGCATTACCATTTCTAATGATTCACCGTCCCCTTCCTTCTCTCCAGGCAGAACGGCCTGGGCTACTGCAGCGTCATGAGTCGTCTGGGGGTCTCTGTGGCTCCTCTGATTCTGATGCTGGAGGACTTCTGGACTCCTCTTCCTCAGATCATCATGTGCTCCGTGGCCTTCGTGTCCGGCCTNCAAAGACTCAGGTGCAAAGACTCAGGTGCAAAGACTCAGGTGCAAAGACTCAGGTGCAAAGACTCGGGTGCAAAGACTCGGGTGCAAAGACTCGGGTGCAAAGACTCGGGTGCAAAGACTCGGGTACAAAGACTCGGTTGCAAAGACTCGGTGCAAAGACTCGGGTACAAAGACTCGGGTGCAAAGACTCACTGATAAATAATTATAAATACTGAAAAATTACACACAAAAAATAATACATTGCCATTGCGTTACCATTTCTAATGATTCACCTTGACCTTCCTTCTCTCCAGGCAGAACGGCCTCGGCTACACCAGCTTCATGAGTCGTCTGGGGGTCTCTGTGGCTCCTCTGATTCTGATGCTGGAGGACTTCTGGAGTCCTCTTCCTCAGATCATCATGTGCTCCGTGGCCTTCGTGTCCGGCCTGGTGGCGCTGCTGCTGCCCGAGACCCTGAAGGAGAGGCTGCCGGAGACCATCCAGGACGTGGAGCAGAAGACAGTGTTGGTGAATTAAAGGTCACCTCTTATGCAAAATCCACTTGTCCATGTCTCTTCTACATCAACATGTGTCCCCTCTTCTTCATGTCTCTTCTACATCAACATGTGTCCCCTCTTCTTCATGTCTCTTCTACATCAACATGTGTCCCCTCTTCTTCATGTCTCTTCTACATCAACATGTGTCCCCTCTGTGGAAAGAGACTCTGAAAGTTTCAGGAACAAAGATTCTCTCTCTTTTTTTCCTGATCCATTTCTATAAAAACCTGTCTGAAAATGAGCTGATCAGATTTTGGCCACTTTATGATGTCATAACGATGTTTTGGCTCGTGTAACCATTAGCCAATCAGCAACCAAGGTAGTATTTTAATTGTGTAGTATTATATATATATTTGAAAGCTAATCCTCCTAGACTTTTGCTTTGAATTTTGGAAAATAAAAGTACAATTTTGAATGTAGAACTTAGTTATATATATTTGTAATTATTGTATTGTATTTATTGGACATTTTAATGAAACTTGTTATGTTTATAACAATTTCTTCATTTTTTAATTTGATCTTTTGATTCCACATTCAAATATATACATATTTGTTTTCTGTTTAGTTTCATTTTCTAATTTATTGGACATTTTAATTTGGTGATTGTGTTTATTTTAATACCTTTATTTCTTTTATTTGATATTTTTAATACTCAATCTTCTTTAACTTATTACATTTATATAAATATTTTATTATATTTTATATAGATTCTATTTTTTAATCTGTACACATTTTATTGTACATTTTACTTTATTTCTCTTTATTAATTTATGTTTTTATCGCACATTTTTACTTTAACTTCTTATTGTTAAATACATATTTCATTTTTTCCCTTCATTTTAACCTATGTTTTATTTTAATCTAAAATGTAGCATCTCACAAAATCCCATTTCCCCCGGTATTCTGATTCTGAAACATAAATGAGTGTCTCTCGTCTCTCTTGTGGACATGTTGCAGCTTCAGTCCTCTCAGTAGAGCGTCTCCGTCCCTCTACGAGTCTCCAGATCCTCCGTATGGAAACGTCCAGCAGAGCTTTGACCTCCGAACCCTGAGAGCACTCTCTGTCCTCCGTCCTGCTGTCCGTCCTCAGACATCGTATCAGGAGCACTTCGGTCTCCTCTCTTTCCTCAGTAACCCACAATAATACACTCCTGAGTCCTGTGTGTGTGTGTGTGTGTGTGTGTGTGTGTGTGTGTGTGTGTGTGTGTGTGTGTGTGTGTGTGTGTCCATAGCATTACTATCCTTGTGGGGACCTAAATATGTTTACACAGTCACGTGTGGGGACTCGCCTCCCTTATGGGGACATAAGGAAGGTCCCCATAAGGGGAATCATTAATTTTAGGTTGAAGAGTAGACTTGGTTGGGTTAAGTATTAGGCATGTGTTGGTTATGGTTAAGGTTAGGATGATTATCCAGGAAATGCATGTAAGTCAATGTAATGTCCCCTGAAGTGATGTAAACATTGTGTGTGTGTGTGTG
>NW_011348931.1:0-1344 GCF_000735185.1 Notothenia coriiceps | reverse complement strand
TGTGTGTAGGGTGAAACTAGCCAGCGTCCAGCCACAAGACAGTGTGTGTGTGTGTGTGCGCGCGTGTATCTGTGTGTATGTGTGTGTCTGTGTATGTGTGTGTGTCTGTGTGTGTGTGTGTGTGTGTGTGTGTGTGTGTGTGTGTTTGTATGTCTGGGAGGGAGGGTTGGGTTTGTTTTATTTTGTTTTTATTTTATTTCTGTTTGTCTGTATTATTGTTAATATTTGTAGCTTACATATATATTCTGTATTCTGCATTTTGTAGATTTTGTAAGTAATTGCTATTGTCTATTTTTTCTTTTTCTTATGTACTTTTAGTTATTTTATTAAACTAAATAAATAAAATGTTGTGCTTGTACATGTTGTGTTTAATCTCAATACAAATGTGATCACAAAAAAAAAAGTAATCCACAATAATGTTATCAAAACCCTTTCAGGATGTGTGAATTATTCCAGTAAGTACTGTACCTAACTTAAAATCCAAAGTACGTGTAGTTTAAGTGTTTCTATTTTATGTAACTTCTACTCCCTTACATATTAAAGCTACATGTTGTGTTTATTTACCATGTGATACTCTGACAGATCTTATAAACTGTACATTAAGGAAACAAAAGAATGATAATGTTGTCAATAAAGTTGACCTCTAGGGGGAAATCATAAGCAACCCAACAGTAAATAAAACATTTTTTATATTTACAAAATCCCCTCTCAATTCAATTTATTTGTTATTTTTTTATGTATGTTTATTTTCCTTTTTTCCTCATATCTTCTCTCATTGTTTCTATAAACAATATTTGAATTCTTCCAGTGAAGCAAGTGCATTAACTCAAGTACTCTACTTAGGTTAAAAAGAGTTTCTATGTATGTAACTTCTACTCACTTACCTCTTAACGGTTAATATTGTCATTGCTTCTACACTATGTTACTACTCATTGATTTGATAAACTCTAGATTAAGGAAAAAAAAAAAACCTATTATTGTCAATAATAGGTTTATTAACCTCTAAGGGGAAATCAACAAGTGTCAAGTCTCGAAAAATCATTTTAAAGTTGTATTCTTTGAATGAGATTTTGTCATGTCCCTTTGTCTTGTGCCTTCCTGTTTATTTTGAAAAGCCATTTTCCCTCTCGTCTCAGGTCACTGTGCTCCCCGCCCCCTATGTGCCATACCAGCACATACCAGGGTACCTTCAAGCCCGATCCATGTCCGTTGTTTTGTTTTAATTTCCTTATGGTAGTATTTAGTTTTCCTCGAAAGAGTGATTTTGTGTTCTCTGTTTTGTTACTGTGAATTAAGAGTTGTGCAATTGGGTTCATGCCTCTGAGTTCAGCCCTAGACAACAAG
>NW_011348930.1:18984-21046 GCF_000735185.1 Notothenia coriiceps | reverse complement strand
CAGGGCCTCGCTCGGCTTAGTACGGTATGGCTATGCCTCGTTAGGCCAGGCTCACGTTTACATTACAGTTTAGGAACTGGGGCAGTAACTATAGTAACGCAGTGTAGGCGGAGCCGTGACGTCATCTTCAATGCGAAACACAAAACCAACATTAGCCGTTAGCTGTTAGCACTCAGAGCTCACAGCTCCTCATATCTGTTCAGAAACTAGACAAAAGTTAAATAAGTACAAACCACAGACTGTCTGTGTCATGGAGAATACAGTCGCTGGTTTATTTATGTCTGTAGGCCGTTGTTGTGAGTGTGGACGGTCGGAGCATTTACAACGTTAGCTTAGCCGATCTCCATTCAGAAAACACGCATTTTAAAAGGTTTTTCGCCTGCCGTCTGTCTGCAGACTTGTCAAAGCATTAATTCATGGTTTTTACTAACCGGTATCAGTATGTTGTTACTTCGGCATCATTTTGAAACGTGTATTACAATTAAATCACGGTAAAATATGTTCATTGTGTTGTAGTTGTAGCCACTCACATCTCTAGTTTAGCATATTCAGCCCGGTTGTTGGCCCGGAAAGAACCACGATTTTGGAGGGCCAGAAAAACTGTGAAAAGGTAGCCCTGAGCCGGAACTAACCCTAGTGGAAACGCAATAAATAACGGGCCGGGTTTGGCACGGCACGCTTAAACCGTGCTACGCGCTGCAGTAGAAAATGCGCCATAAGACACTTGTTAGCAAACGCTGTATTCATAGAAGTTTCGGATATTCACAAGTCTGGTATTTAATTAGTTATTTAATGTCGTAGAACCAAACCTGATAATGTGTAAGCTTGTGTTAACCACAGACCTTTCAGGCTTCCAACCAAAAACGTTTCTATAGTCCATTGACTTCTGAGGGAACCAGAAGTGCTAAAACGATAACTATTTTCCTAGTTTGAGGACTCATTCCTGCACCACTCCTATAGCAGGATTATTTTTCAAAAAACCACAAGAAAAATAAAGTACACGGAACTCACAAAAAGAAAGGGGCAGGACAGAAACAAGAGGAGAGGTTATCTTACTTGTCTAAAGGGAATAGTGTGGTTGAAGAGGGAATGGGACTTGTAGACAGTGGGTGGTGAGTACAGAGAGCAAGGACCCTCCTCCCCAAGACACCAATCCTGATTGGTCAAAGGCAAGGTCTGTCACGGTGACAGCCAATGGGAGACCAATTTAAGTGGAGGTGAAGGGGTGGGAAGGGGAAGTTTGAAACAGGGAGGAATGGTGTAGACGAGGCAGAAAAGGTAGAATCACAAGAGGGAATAAAGAATAGTAAGAAAGGACAAAGTTAACTAGACACAAGAAAGACAAAGACAAACGGTCACTAAAGATCGCGTTGAGACGATACCTTGTCATAGTACGATCCAGCATCTCCAGGTGTTGCCTCTTTGGATCCAGGTGGACGATAACCCATCCCTCCTCCTCCTCCTCCTCCTCCTCCTCCTCTGCCAACCTTCCTCATGTCTCCGTTGTAATCATTCATATTCATTCCCATGGCTCTCTTCTCCGCTTCCATCTTCTTCTCTTGGAGTGAACCTGGAGCCAGATCCATGTTGTTCTGGCCACTGGGATCATCGTTCTGTCAAAAAGAAATTACAGAATAAATATCATGTAGGAAATTAGCATCCAGAAAAATAAATGTTTACCATTCTGGCTAAAAAGTGTGTACGGTTTTAAAACACAACATCTTGGTGGAGAGGGATTTTGATGTTACAGGGTATATGCAGGAACCCTGAAGTCCAATGTAAGACCTTTTTTAAGACCCTTTCCATACATTTTAAGACCTCATCGCCACTTCGAGTTTTAACCGGTTACATTGGCGACACACTTTACCTCACATTGACTATATACAGTATTGATTGTAAGNCTTTATAAGGGTATATGCAGGAATCCTGAAGTCTAATGTAAGACCTTTTTTAAGACCCTTTCCATACATTTTAAGACCTCATCGCCACTTGGAGTTTTAACCGGTTACCTTGGCGACACACTTGACCTCACATCTACTATATACAGTATTGATTGTCCATC
>NW_011348930.1:13682-15147 GCF_000735185.1 Notothenia coriiceps | reverse complement strand
GGACAATAGATCTAATTTGAGATTTTAAACAGCATACATTTTAAATAGTCACCCAGTGGAAATGTCAGATATGTCTTCATAACTGTATAGGCCTACTTACATTTTACATTCACTCAGTTATAATGTGGTAGTTATACGTAGTTTGTTTTAAATTATTATTGATCACATTATATAGTACATATTTCTTAATTTAAGCTCCAGTATATATGAATATGTTTGGTGTGTTTTTTTAGGTATATTTGTTATTGACCGAGTAAACGCTTTTATTTTGAAGGCAGTTTTTACAGGCCTCTACCGTAACGGCTCCTACACACGGCGGCGTGCGGGGGGGGGGCTGAAACTCAAACAACAAGCAATCACATGAATCCCCCGCCCCAGACACACAAGCACGCGGTTTGATTGGCTAGAGCTTGTACTGTTGATTCGATTGGCTAACGCCTCCGTCGAGGCGGCAAAAGTAGAACATTGCTCTACTTTTGCAGCGAGCACCGAGAGAGAAGCTACGCTTTGCTCCCACAATGCAGTTCGGCGAATCGTGACGTCACCCCATTCAAAGTGAATGGGCAGAAGCGTTGAAGCGGCAACGCACGCCGCCGTGTGTAGGCTCCCTAATGCATAGGATATTTGCGCACCGCAATACAACAGGGTTCATGCAGGTTAGGCCAACTCAAATTTAAGACTTTTTAAGACCCTTTTAAGACCAATTTCAATAGAATTTAAGACCTATTTCACGGCAAGAAAGTATGAAGGAAAATTGCTATGAAAGAAGAAATACGTCCCATAATTACTTTACATAAGTAAATGTATTCATGTTCAACATAAGAACAATGACTGAACATAACATAACAGTACAGAACTGTGTTAGCGTGTTAGACAAAACGTGTGTATGTATGTGTGTGTGTCTGTGTGTGCTTGAGTGTGTGTGTGTGTGTGTGTGTGTGTGTGTGTGTGTGTGTGTGTGTGTGTGTGTGTGTGTGTGTTTAGGGCTGTACAATTAATCGTATTTTAATCGCAATTACGAAAACAACATAATCGAAAAAAACGATTATTTAGCTTTGCTAGGTTGTGACAGTGCACTACAACATATTTGATCTAATTAATTTTAGTCTAATTTATTTATCATATTTATATATGTTTAGTAGCTTGTGGAAGTACGCTCCAAAATATTTGTTGATCTTATTTATTGGTATTTATTATTTTGATATTATTTATTTAAATGTATCATTTATTTAATCTATTTTTGTATTGGTTTTTCAGTTGAATTATACGTAGGGTAATCAACAGTTAAAAAGATACTGTTCAAATTATTATTTGTTTTAAAGTTCAATAAATTGATGTTTTCAAGGTCAATGAATAATCGTATTTAATAATCGTGATATGGATTAGTGACCAAAATAATCATGATTATGATTTTTGCCACAATCGAGCAGCCCGTGTGTGTGTGTGTGTGTGTGTGTGTGTGTGT
>NW_011348930.1:12864-13672 GCF_000735185.1 Notothenia coriiceps | reverse complement strand
TCAACAGTTAAAAAGATACTGTTCAAATTATTATTTGTTTTAAAGTTCAATAAATTGATGTTTTCAAGGTCAATGAATAATCGTATTTAATAATCGTGATATGAATTATTGACCAAAAATAATCATGATTATGATTTTTGCCACAATCGAGCAGCGTGTGTGTGTGCGTGTGTGTGTGTGTGTGTGTGTGTGTGTGTGTGTGTGTGTGTGTGTGTGTGTGTGTGTGTGTGTGGGAGAGTGACATGAGCTACACTCAGAGCTCTGCTGCTTTGGCTACAATCTTTCATCGTTGCTGTTGTATGATAGGTGTTTAACTACGGTATTTAGCACCTCCACAGCACCTCCACTTTTAGGGTTGACGTAGACACAAACGTCGCCCGGAGGTCCCCCGGTGTTGTTGCTAGCACTAGCTAACGCCGCACTAGCTAACGCTACATTAGCAAAACAAACGCTTATTTCTTTTACAAAAGGAGCAGCGGGCTTCAAACTCGTTCCCCTCCACTGGTTCCATGTTGATTTATTTCAATACAAATTGTTGGGGGGAACTGAAAGGCTATTACCGTACTGGTTACTTTGCAGCCCGGACATTTCCCCCAAAACACATTTAGACACAATCGCTACACAGAAGTACCTTTCAAATCCCATCATTTTTAAGACCTTCTAAATCATATTTAAGACCTTTCTTATTTGTTTGGTCATATTTAAGACCTTTTTAAGGCCTTAAATTCAGATGATCAAATGTAAGACTTTTTAAGACCCTGCGGGTACCCTGATTAAATACAATTATTTAAAAAATATATAATATTTT
>NW_011348930.1:12374-12832 GCF_000735185.1 Notothenia coriiceps | reverse complement strand
CGATTTTTTTCTCCCGATTCCGATCTTTTGAAAATCACGTGATCGGCTCAGATCCCCGATCGGAACATCTCTAATCACAGTGTAATCAATCACGGTGTAATCAAACCCCCCTTTTTTTTAATAACTAATGCTGTTGATGTATTGTGATTTTGAGGGTGTCCATTATCATCTGGTTGATCAATGGGGACTGTCCACGACACTATAAACAAAAACTAAATACACATCATTCCAAAAGTGACCTTCAGCGCTGCTAACACGTACCTGAGACAGCAGCCATGTTTGCATTGGGGCCGTCCCCCACTCCTCCCCCTCCTCCTCCCCCGCCTCCTCCTCCTCCTCCTCCTCCGAGCAGCATGGAGGACAGCGGCGGCTGGCCCCTCTTCAGTAGCACTTTATGGTCCTGCTGGCAGCGAAATCTCGGCGGAACCTCTCTGGACATGTATCGCTGCTGTTGGGAG
>NW_011348930.1:4512-12334 GCF_000735185.1 Notothenia coriiceps | reverse complement strand
GCGGCTGCCCCCTCTTCAGTAGCACTTTATGGTCCTGCTGGCAGCGAAATCTCGGCGGCACTTCTCTCGGCATGTAGCGCGCTTGCTGCTGCTGTTGAGGCGCTGGAGCTCCGCCTCCGCTACTCGTGCTGCTGCCGTTTCCAGCAGCGCCGGGGCCGCCAGCGGTGGAGGAAGAAATGGTGTTGGAGGTGGGCTGTCCGTTGGCCACCGCCAGGCGCTTGGCATTGTTGCCGCCCTGTGACGGGGTGGCAGCGCTGCCAGGGCCCAAGGTGGTGGCTGGGGATGGGGAGGCAGAGGGGGCGGGTCCAGGGCTGGGGGAGGCAGAGCTGCTCTGAGTGGCAGGAGACTGGACGACCGCCGGCTTGGTCAAGTCTGGCACTGAGAGAAAGAAATGGAGGGTGTGAAATGAAGAAGCATATAACCAAAAACATCTGAAGAGAACAGAGCACGATTAATTTCGTGTTAATGTAGGCACTGTCCATTTATTGGTATGAAAGAGAAGGAAGCAGAACATTCTTAAAATCATTCCCTGATGCAGATTATTTTATTATTATTTATTAGATGTTTTTTTCACATTACATGTTGACAATATCTAGTTTGCTTACTGTACTGTTATATCTTATTGCATTCTATTTCAATGTAAATACTGCTTTATCTTATTTTACTATATTTGTTCTTAATGTTCTTATAGTGTTCTCAAAAATAGTTCCCAATCTGTGTTTTTAAAACATTTTTTTACTTTTATGTATGCACCACGACACCAAGTCAAATTCCTCGTACGTCAACCTACCTGGTAATAAACCCGTTTCTGATTCGAGAACAGTGCAAACATTAATTTCCTGTACATGTGAGCACTGTCCATATATTGGTCAGAAACAGGGAAAAGAAAGAGTCCTACATAATTCCCTGATGCTGAGGCGAAATTGGTTTGATGACCGTTTCTCTTTCCCTTCTTTTTTTTTTCAACATACAATAATTGCAAAAGTCAAATTCATGAGACAGAGTTACTTTGGTAAAAACAGCAAATGTGTGGCTTTTCTATCTGAACATATACACACTGTGCTGCTTACCTTTGTTTTTTTGTTCTGTGACCTAAAATGAGAGAGAAACGCATTAGTTAACACGTCATTCTTGAATCAAAGTTAGGACACCAAGTAAAACACACATTTCATTCATTTAAATATCAAACCTCAGTAAAAACAACCTGCTCCGAGCAAAGATTAAAATAGTTTAAGACAAGAGAAAACATGGTGCTTACAAGAATGAAACTGTGATTATGGTTGGATAAAGAAATATTTCTAGTGCCAAGATATTAACTAAAGCATGTTGTTGGGACTTGTTTGGTCTTAGACAGTGTTCAAGTAACACTGACAGACGTCATCCACATACTAAGTGTCAGGATTTGGTCTTCTCCACATTATTTATTAACCGTATATTTTTTTTATACGGTGCAAATGTATGTTTTCAAAGAGGAAAGGTTCAGGTTCAAACCCCACTGCAGTCAGCATGTCGTTGTGTCCCTGGTCCATTTTAACAGTGCAATTAAAAAGTATAAATATAGTATAAGAATGTGGCAATTCGCCATTTAGGGGAGAAAACAAAAAACGAAATTCAAAACCGAATATTAGGCCAACGACCGAATATTCGGGTACAGCCCTAGCACACGTTAAGCTGTGATTAGACTAAATTAACTTCCAAGAGAAGTTATTTCGTAATGGGATCCCTCCATTCTATATTTTAACATGAACTGCTTTGAAATAGAGTTTTTCAAGTTGGAATATATGACTGCAGTAGGATCCCAACTCATCATAAAGAATAACCATTAGAAATGAGAAGAGATAGCTCTCTAATAACAAAATGTAAGGACATTTCAAAGATATAAAAGACAGTGAGGCTGTGGCTCAGTGGATAGTGTGCTGGACTTTGAATAAGGGGGTTGCAAGTTCGAGTCCCACTGCAGTCAGCATGTTGTTGTGTCCCTGAGACACTTTACCCCAAATTGCTCCTGTGGGGATTGTCCACAGTACTGAATTTGTAAGTCGCTTTGGATAAAAGTGTCTAACAAATTACATGTAATAATATGAAACTGCTGTTCAACACGACACCGCCGGCGCCACATGTTTTTTTTTACATCTAGGAATATGGGAGTGATTTTGAACATGCTCACCTTCTGAGAGGCTTCCCTTTTCCTTTTGTCGTCTTTTTTCCTTTTCTTGTCTTCCATGAACTACAGCTCCAGTCCTGGTACTCCTTTCTTCTGGAGAACAAAACAAATTTCTAAATGTGGTCACCATTTTAAAATCACAGAGTGCTTCTTTGTATAGCTAAAAAAAACATTGAACAATAGTTAATGATGACTGCGGCAGGACTCAAGGTAAAAAGACAACATAACTGAGGCTCCAGTTGATGGAGGATTATGGCCACGTAAGCATCCGGATGGATTTGTGTAAGTGACAATGAAACTGCATGCTTGATTGGATGAATCAGCCATCAGGTGTTAGAGCTAAGAATACTGCTGGACATGTGGGCAACAAAGAGTAATTATCTCTATCAAACGCATGCAGGATACCGTAAGCTGATCAGACTCAATCAATTTAAACGGTTTACAAGGGGCTTGATTTAGTCAGCCAACTCAATGTTGTCAGCAGAGTGACTCCAGTGGAAACTATAACAAGTGACAGACTGAATGTTTGACAGCCAGGTGTGGGCTTTAATTGTGTTTCAAATGGTGTTTGAGAAAGCTTCTTGATAAGGCTCTTTAAACAGCTGTGGAGACACAAAGGTATGCAAAACAAGATCACCAAATAATGCCTTATCAAAAGGATATAAGAACATAGAGATGCATGACATAGACAAATATAACTAGAACCATCAATGTGGATAAATATTGATAAACTCTTGTGCTATTCTAGGGTTAGATTGACTAAGTACAAGCTTATTATTATTATCAATTGAGACAGTATAAAATAATAAAACACATTTAATGATTGCCCAGTCTTTCAATGAAAGTCAAAGTTGTTAGGTAACATTTGGGAAGCCAGCTAGGCTAAGCTAGATTTTAAATAATTTTAAAACTGGAAAACCAGCCCAAATTAAAGCAGCATCAATTAAAAGTAACTTTCATAAGGCGCTAAATCTAGTGAGAAACACGGACACCCTGTTCCTTGCAAAATGATCATTATGAAGGTAAAGACCAACATTATTTTGTTAGCTGTCAAACCAGCAGCTTATAGAGGACTCTAGTAAGGGACAATGGGCCACAGACAACACATGATTTAGTTTGTTAGTGCTTAATGTTATTTGTTCTGTTCTGGTCTTCAAGGGATGTCATTTTACTGAATTGGCTAGACTTGTTGCTTTGCTAGTTGGTCAATAAATCCACATTACTGGTGGGTATTAATACAAAACATGCTCAATGTTTTAAGATGTTGTGAAAGCATCAATGGTCAGCCCTACAATATCGTCACAATAACGAGGCATAAGGTCAAAAATATCGTGAAATGTGACTTCATAACCTAGCCCTATGTGCTGCTCTAGAGATGGAAGGAAGAATTAGATGCACCGAAATATAAAAATGTGGAAATAACCACAATCCCACTGTATATTTAAGCTCATATTAACAGGTTGCAAACACAGTCATGCTACGCCCTGATTGTCTGTTTTTATTTGGTTTCGTTTTTGCTTAAAGTCATAACACCGAAGCAGATGCACAGACAGTGAAACTGACAGCCTTCCTGACCTCAGGCCTCTAAACCACATAATTATGATAGTCATGTATGTTGATGTAAACTAATCTATTTACCTCTGAATTGTAGTAGATTAGAAGAACAAAGTAGCAAAAGGTTGAAATACTCAAGTCTATCAAAATGGTACCTAAGTACATTACTGAAGTAAACGTACTTTGAATTGTGCTAAACATGGAAAATCGTCAACGAAAACCAAAGAACACAGGTTTTAAGGTGCTGAGCTGGCACCCTGTATATCCAGTTGTGCGTTTTCATCAAACCACTTCTTATATATTGTATTTAGGAGTTTAAGCAGGTTTAACAGCTGCTGGTTACTCGTCGATAGCTAACATTAAGGAGTGGTTTCAGCTTAAAAAAAATAACGCAGACACCGAAAAACCCAAATTATAATTATAAACCAGTTGTCAAGCACAGTAAGTCTTGTTAATAATGTTATGCAAGTACACGGTGGTCATTAAGAGCAAATACACCGAGCATTGAGCTACAAATCGTCCTCTGCTAACCATAGTAACTGCTGCTACATCAGTGCTAATGCTAAGTTAGCTAAGTTACAGAAGCTACAAGTAGCCAGGCTAACGGTTTTAGCTCGCGCAGTAGCATCTCATTCTAATTTATCTTGCAGACGTTTTGCATGCATATGTACATATATACACACAATGGGATGTTAAAAAAGCTGATAAACACTACGCATATGTCCAGTTCACGTTTACTCACCTCTGGAATCACATATGAAGAGAAGCTAACGTGCTAGTTAGCTTAGCTAAAGTGCTTCAGTACGATTTTTTCTTCCTAGCTTTTTGAGGCATTCGTCGACAAAAACAGCGACGACACAGTCAAGTAAGTGGCAGGCAGACGATGAGAAAAATACACGCGTGTTACAAGCTACAGGTTCGTAAATAAGTACTAACGTTGTAATAGTGTAAACCCTAATGTGCAGAAGAATTTAAATTTCAAAGCGCTGTGGAGTCAGTCGTTTGACGGGCGGCCATTTTGCTGCTCAGCATGAAGCGTCTCCTCCAATGGCAGCTCTGCAGAGAGAGAGAGGATGCATTCTGACCTTCATACACTCTGACTGGCAAACTAAACTCCACATTTCGTGCATTTTAGGGTAAAAGTTATTATATTTCAAATATGCAAAAAAGAAAACGACTTCTACTATACTACTATACTTGTCTTACTCAGTGCTGTAAAGTAACTAAGTACACTAACTCTTGTATTCTACTTGTACTTTTATTGAGTATTTTAATGTTTTGCTACTTTGTACTTCTACTCCACTACATTTCAGAGTTTATTTTGTTCTCCACTACATGTATTTAATACCTTTAGTTACTTTGCAGATTTGGATTAATGATGTGAGATATAATCAACACTTAAATAGGATTTTAGTTAGACCTGGAAATAAATTCACATTGCCCACGTTGGACGTTGCTAATTAATGCAACGTATGTCAATTGTGCAAAATGTTCTTTGTGCTGGGGAACCGTACTATGCAATTCTTATATAAAACTCAAAATTTCACGGTCCACAATAGGACCCCATGAGCTGGCAAATAGACTAATAAAGGAATTCTGATTCTGAAAATGGGGTTGTCAGAAGAGAAGAACAAATGAATTACTGTAGAGGGTTATTGAGGATGTTTAATCAATTTCTGACATTTATAGGATCACAGATGGCAGTGTTAACCAGAAAGGTGCCATCATTTTACTCCCGGTGCACTGATTGATTCTGATGATTTATGGATAGATTTGAAAGATTAAGGGAACTAAAAACTGCAATTTTTATTCCTAAAAATGTCAGAAATTGATTGAACAATAATGGTCAAAATCTGCCAAGCAATTTTTTAGCTATTGTTGCATTTGCTAATTTATGCCGATTGTGCAAATTACCCAACATAAGCAAGTTAGCATCCGGCAGTTTCTTTATGCTGTAGACCGAGACTATACATTTCTGACATAAAACTCTTGGGGACTCAACATTTCCATGTTCACACAGCTGGCAAGTATACGGCTATATTAGTCCCGCAAAGGGTTACAGCAAAAAGTGGCATAGCAGGTAAAACAAAAACATGCAATAAGAAAGAATAAGCTTTCTTATTAAATGTAGAGAAGAAAAGCACACATTAGTAATAGAAAAAAATAAGTCCACAACCCTGGATAAAAATGAGGAACACTAATTAATTAAACTAAGTGAAATCAATAACATATGTGTTGAGACACTATACGCATTTTGGGACATTCAAGATTCAAGGCTTTATTGTCATGTGCACGTTAGCTACAGTGTAGATACAGTATGGCAATGAAAAACTTAAGTGACAGGCTCCTCCAACAGTGCAACATATATAGGACATACAGTGGGGCAAAAAAGTATTTAGTCAGCCACCAATTGTGCAAGTTCTCCCACTTAAAAAGATGAGAGAGGCCTGTAATTTTCATCCTAGGTATATCTCAACTATGAGAGACAGAATGAGAAAAAAAAAATCCAGAAAATCACATTGTCTGATTTTTAAAGACTTTATTTGCAAATTAAGGTGGAAAATAAGTATTTGGTCACCTACAAACAAACAAGATTTCTGGCTCTCACAGACCTGTAACTTCTTCTTTAAGAGCCTCCTCTGTCCTCCACTTGTTAACTGTATTAATGGCACCTGTTTGAACTCGTTATCAGTATAAAAGACACCTGTCCACAACCTCAAACAGTCACACTCCAAACTCCACTATGGCCAAGACCAAAGAGCTGTCAAAGGACACCAGAAACAAAATTGTAGACCTGCACCAGGCTGGGAAGACTGAATCTGCAATAGGTAAGCAGCTTGGTGTGAAGAAATCAACTGTGGGAGCAATTATTAGAAAATGGAAGACATACAAGACCACTGATAATCTCCCTCGATCTGGGGCTCCACGCAAGATCTCACCCCGTGGGGTCAAAATGATCACAAGAACGGTGAGCAAAAATCCCAGAACCACACGGGGGGACCTAGTCAATGACCTGCAGAGAGCTGGGACCAAAGTAACAAAGGCTACCATCAGTAACACACTACGCCGCCAGGGACTCAAATCCTGCAGTGCCAGACGTGTCCCCCTGCTTAAGCCAGTACATGTCCAGGCCCGTCTGAAGTTTGCTAGAGAGCATTTAGATGATCCAGAAGAGGATTGGGAGAATGTCATATGGCCAGATAAAACCAAAATATAACTTTTTGGTAAAAACTCAACTAGACCTGTTTGGAGGAGAAAGAATGCTGAGTTGCATCCAAAGAACACCATACCTACTGTGAAACATGGGGGTGGAAACATCATGCTTTGGGGCTGTTTTTCTGCAAAGGGACCAGGACGACTGATCCGTGTAAAGGAAAGAATGAATGGAAAACCTCCAGCTGTTTCATGCAGACCGCCCCAGCGTGATAGATAATGTCAAGTTTATACATGAAGCCTAGCCTGCAAATGGATCGATCTGATCCACTAGGGGGTGCCGAGTGGGGTCCACACTGGAGCTGCATCGTGAAATAAAGGTCGATGTATTACAGTACGCTGGAGGTACAGCGGAACTTGTATATATCATATCATTCATGGTTATCAACCCGGTGTAAATAAGAGCACGTATCATTTACAAAACTATCACCATGTTAGTTATTTACGACCAACAATAACTGTTGTTTAGTCCGAAAAAAACGAACTGGAGGAATGCTCAAGCCCGGCTTCTCGATTTTTATCCTAATTCTAATCATCATCTTCACCGACGATCATTTATGTTTATGTGCTCGCCGGAATTGACATGACAATCACTGACAATATGCGGCGAACGCTATACTGTATTCCAAACTTCATTCAAACGTTATTAACGTGCGCCTAAACTCCAGTAATTCACTAAATACTAGCTTTATAGTTTATATGGAAGCGCGTCGGGCAGATCCGGATCCCAACGCCCAGGCAGGGATCTTCGTCTGCGACTGACGGGTGTTTTTCCCCATAAGGAAACAGTCGCTGCCAAATTATCCCGTTTATTACCTGGCCCCATTCTGCAACAAGCAGTAACGAGCATGGCACTCCCAATATTGATTTAAGATGGCTGTTTATGATTTA